>NW_025746032.1:100000-102500 GCF_021184085.1 Oncorhynchus gorbuscha | reverse complement strand
TTCCACTACTCTTTACTCTACTACACTAACAAACTGGTTACATCAACATATTCAGCTCACAGTCTATGTTGATTCCGATATCACTGTGGTCTTAGATACTACTGTAGAATCTCCATTCAGCTCACAGTCTATGTTGATTCCTATATCACTGTGGTCTTAGATACTACTGTAGAATCTCCATTCAGCTCACAGTCTATTGGTCTTAGATACTACTGTAGAATCTCCATTCAGCTCACAGTCTATGTTGATTCCTATATCACTGATTTTAGATACTACTGTAGAATCTCCATTCAGCTCACAGTCTATGCCATTAAACGTAGTTCAGCTTGCAGCGAACTCCCACAAACTCGCTGGTCGGCTAATGCCATTACCGTTGAAGGTCAGGAAACATCACACGGCTAAACACAACAGTGACTGCAAACCGTTTAGTACCAGGTAGTTCATTAGCTATTAATCTAGCCCACTGGCTGCCTCTTTCTCTGTGGAAGCTATATTTATTTTTTTATTTTACCTTTATTTAACTAGGCAAGTCAGTTAAGAACAAATTCTTATTTACAATGACGGCCTAGGAACAGTGGGTTAACTGCCTGTTCAGGGGCAGGACGACAGATCTGTACCTTGTCAGCTTGGGGGTTTGATCTTGCAACCTTCCGGTTACTAGTCCAACGCTCTAACCACTAGGCTACCCTGCAGCAGCAACTGAGCCTGGGAACGAGGTTAGTTAGCTACTGAGCTGAATTCTTTGAAATGGGCTGAAGTACCAGACACTGTAATACTATCTACTGACTGTAAATACCAGTTAAACCAGTTAACTTGAAATGTTTTACCAGTTTACTAGAAATTCCAATTAACTGTAAAATGCCAGTTAAGAGTAAAATGTTACGAAATATTTACAGAATGAAACGCAAAGCTGAAACCGAGCGGCAGGGCCTCCGTGTTGTTGTCTGGCCTTGGTGTTGTTGTCTGGCCTTGGTGTTGTTGTCTGGCCTCCGTGTTGTTGTCTGGCCTTGGTGTTGTTGTCTGGCCTTGGTGTTGTTGTCTGGCCTTGGTGTTGTTGTCTGGCCTTGGTGTTGTTGTCTGGCCTTGGTGTTGTTGTCTGGCCTTGGTGTTGTTGTCTGGCCTTGGTGTTGTTGTCTGGCCTCCGTGTTGTTGTCTGGCCTTGGTGTTGTTGTCTGGCCTCTGTGTTGTTGTCTGGCCTTGGTGTTTTTGTCTGGCCTTGGTGTTGTTGTCTGGCCTTGGTGTTGTTGTCTGGCCTCCGTGTTGTTGTCTGGCCTCCGTGTTGTTGTCTGGCCTTGGTGTTGTTGTCTGGCCTTGGTGTTGTTGTCTGGCCTTGGTGTTGTTGTCTGGCCTTGGTGTTGTTGTCTGGCCTCCGTGTTGTTGTCTGGCCTCCGTGTTGTTGTCTGGCCTCCGTGTTGTTGTCTGGCCTTGGTGTTGTTGTCTGGCCTTGGTGTTGTTGTCTGGCCTTGGTGTTGTTGTCTGGCCTTGGTGTTGTTGTCTGGCCTTGGTGTTGTGTTTCAAGGTTCAGCCTACTATGACTGTAAAATAGTGGAAATTCAATTCAGACAGCTGACCACAACCATCCATCTGTGTTTCCAGTGTTTTACTGTGGGGATGTTTTCCTCCTGTCGGATCTAATAACAGAAAACGCTTCACCGCAACAAGGAAATGGCTAGTCAGTCAGTCAGACAGACAGTCAGTCAGTCAGTCAGTCAGTCAGTCAGGTAGTTCAGTTCAAATCGCTAGTCAGTCAGTCAGTCAGTCAGTCAGTCAGGTAGTTCAGTTCAAATGGCTAGTCAGTCAGTCAGACAGACAGTCAGTCAGTCAGTCAGTCAGTCAGGTAGTTCAGTTCAAATGGCTAGTCAGTCAGACAGACAGTCAGTCAGTCAGTCAGTCAGTCAGGTAGTTCAGTTCAAATTGCTAGTCAGTCAGTCAGTCAGTCAGTCAGTCAGGTAGTTCAGTTCAAATGGCTAGTCAGTCAGTCAGTCAGTCAGTCAGTCAGTCAAGTAGCTCAGTTCAAATCGCTATTCAGTCAGTCAGTCAGTCAGTCAAGTAGCTCAGTTCAAATCGCTATTCAGTCAGTCAGTCAGTCAGTCAAGTAGTTTAGTTCAAATGGCTAGTCAGTCAGTCAGTCAGTCAGTCAGTCAGTCAGTCAGTCAGGTAGCTCAGTTCAAATCGCTAGTCAGTCAGTCAGTCAGTCAGTCAGCCAGTCAGTCAGTCAGTCAGTCAGTCAGTCAGGTAGTTCAGTTCAAATCGCTAGTCAGTCAGTCAGTCAGTCAGTCAGGTAGTTCAGTTCAAATGGCTAGTCAGTCAGTCAGTCAGCCAGTCAGTCAGTCAGTCAGTCAGTCAGTCAGTCAGGTAGTTCAGTTCAAATGGCTAGTCAGTCAGTCAGTCAGTCAGTCAGGTAGTTCAGTTCAAATGGCTAGTCAGTCAGTCAGTCAGTCAGTCAGTCAGTCAGGTAGCTCAGTTCAAATCGCTAGTCAGTCAGTCAGTCAGTCAGTCA
>NW_025746032.1:22500-95000 GCF_021184085.1 Oncorhynchus gorbuscha | reverse complement strand
TCTTCCTTCACATACACACACACACACACACACACACACACACACACACACACACACACACACACACACACACACACACACACACACACACACACACACACACACACACACACACACACACACACACACACACACACACACACACACACACACACACGGACACACTTCCACCCAGTCAGCTTTGCAAGCATCCATCCACACTAAGCAAGCCAAGCAATAGACGTTGAGGTTAAAAACAGGTGGTCTTTCCCCTGGGCCAGAGCCAGTCAGCACCCGACTGTCCCGAACGAGACAGATAGCTGGTCCAGGGAAAATCAACACCAATGAAGTCATTCACAGAGAAATCAATAGCTACAAACAAGGGCTGAGCGACAGAAGAGAGGGAGATGGAGAAGGGGGTGACAGAGGAGAGGGAGATGGAGAAGGGGGTGACAGAGGAGAGGGAGATGGAGAAGGGGGTGACAGAGGAGAGGGAGATGGAGAAGGGGGTGACAGAGGAGAGGGAGATGGAGAAGGGGTGACAGAGGAGAGGGAGATGGAGAAGGGGGTGACAGAGGAGAGGGAGATGGAGAAGGGGGTGACAGAGGAGAGGGAGATGGAGAAGGGGTGACAGAGGAGAGGGAGATGGAGAAGGGGTGCCAGAGGAGAGGGAGATGGAGAAGGGGGTGACAGAGGAGAGGGAGTTTGAGAAGGGGTGACAGAGGAGAGGGAGATGGAGAAGGGGGTGACAGAGGAGAGGGAGATGGAGAAGGGGGTGACGGAGGAGAGGGAGATGGAGAAGGGGTGACAGAGGAGAGGGAGATGGAGAAGGGGGTGACAGAGGAGAGGAAGATGGAGAAGGGGGTGACAGAGGAGAGGGAGATGGAGAAGGGGGTGACAGAGGAGAGGGAGTTTGAGAAGGGGGTGACAGAGGAGAGGGAGATGGAGAAGGGGGTGACAGAGGAGAGGGAGATGGAGAAGGGGGTGACGGAGGAGAGGGAGATGGAGAAGGGGGTGACAGAGGAGGAGGGATGATGAGGTGGAGCAGGAGTGAAATTGAATCTCATTATGTGTATTTATTAAATACAATATACTGATACAGTAAGATATGGGGTGATGATAACTATAATATATTGATCCAGTAAGACCTGGGGTGATGATACTATAATATATTGATCCAGTAAGACCTGGGGTGATGATACTATAATATATTGATCCAGTAAGACCTGGGGTGATGATACTATAATATATTGATCCAGTAAGACCTGGGGTGATGATACTATAATATATTGATCCAGTAAGACCTGGGGTGATGATACTATAATATATTGATCCAGTAAGACCTGGGGTGATGATACTATAATATATTGATCCAGTAAGACCTGGGGTGATGATACTATAATATATTGATCCAGTAAGACCTGGGGTGATGATACTATAATATATTGATCCAGTAAGACCTGGGGTGATGATACTATAATATATTGATCCAGTAAGACCTGGGGTGATGATACTATAATATATTGATCCAGTAAGACCTGGGGTGATGATACTATAATATATTGATCCAGTAAGACCTGGGGTGATGATACTATAATATATTGATACAGTAAGACCTGGGGTGATGATACTATAATATATTGATACAGTAAGACCTGGGGTGATGATACTATAATATATTGATCCAGTAAGGGAGATGGAGAAGGGGGTGACAGAGGAGGAGGGATGATGAGGTGGAGCAGGAGTGAAATTGAATCTCATTATGTGTATTTATTAAATACAATATACTGATACAGTAAGATATGGGGTGATGATAACTATAATATATTGATCCAGTAAGACCTGGGGTGATGATACTATAATACCATAAGACCTGGAGTGATGATACTATAATATATTGATCCAGTAAGACCAGGGGTGATGATACTATAATATATTGATCCAGTAAGACCAGGGGTGATGATACTATAATATATTGATCCAGTAAGAACAGGGGTGATGATACTATAATATATTGATCCAGTAAGACCTGGGGTGATGATAACTATAATGGTAATGGTAATATGCAGTTTTCTAGAGAGGCCCAGGATGAGGGCTTAACACTATTATGATGAGTAGCTAGCATCATGTTAATACCTCCTCTACCAATAAAGAGAAGCTTAACATGGCCTCTGCCATATTGCTGAGGCTCAGAACTCAACCAAAAACTGCTACCGTCAGTCCACAAACTCCTCTCTCTCTCTCTCTCTCTCTCTCTCTCTCTCTCTCTCTCTCTCTCTCTCTCTCTCTCTCTCTCTCTCTCTCTCTCTCAGACAATCTCCGAGATTGACCTTCTTCTGTAACAAACAGTATATATATATATATGTAACACAGGTACACACTTTACTTTACAATCAGAATCATACCAAGCAGATGAAACAGCAAGGTTATGATGCCAAACATCCATAGTGTTTCATGCTGTTGACCGTGGGTGGATATATTTTATATATATATATATATACTTTACAAGGTTATTGTCATGTTTTGTCATTGATTGTCATGTCTTGTCCCTGTGCTTCCCCTTCTATTCGTTTCCCCCTGCTGGTCTTATTAGGTTCTTTCCCTCTTTCTATCCCTCTCTCTCCCCCTCCCTCTCTCCCTCTCTCTCTCTCTCTCGCTCTCTCTATCGTTCCGTTCCTGCTCCCAGCTGTTCCTCATTTTCTTAACTACCTCATTTACTCTTTCACACCTGTCCCCTATTTTGCCCTCTGATTAGAGTCCCTATTTCTCCCTCTGTTTCCGCTTCTGTCCTTGTCGGATCCTTGTTTGATGTTTGCTGTGCTGTGTTCTTGTTCCGTCGTGTCGTGTTTTTGCCTTCTTCAGATGCTGCGTGTGAGCAGGTGTCTAGATCAGCTACGGCCTGGGACTTCCCGAAGCGACCTGCAGTCTGTGGTCGCATCTCCAGTAGTTCCCCTCTACTGACTAGAGGATTTCAGTTTTCCTGTTTTGACTTTACCTGAGAGATTTCCAGGATTATCGTTTTTGTTATAGACTGGAACTAGCATAACAGTTATGATGCCAAACATCCATAGTGTTTCATGCTGTTGACCCTGACCCTGGGTGGATATATTTATATATATATATATACTTTAAAAGGTTATGATGCCAAACATCCATAGCGTTTCATGCTGTTGACTCTGACCCTGGGTGGATATATTTATATATATATATATACTTTACAAGGTTATGATGCCAAACATCCATAGTGTTTCATGCTGTTGACCCTGACCCTGGGTGGATATATTTTAGGGAGATTTTAGGACTTAACTATTACCCCTAAATATGTGCCCACAGAGTCACGATCAGGCACACACACACACACACACACACACACACACACGGAAACACACACACACACACATACAGAGAACACACACACACACACACACACACACACACACACACACACACACACACACACACACACACACACACACACACACACACACACACACACACACACACACACACACACACACGGAAACACACACACACACACACACATACAGAGAACACATACACTAACTAACTAACTAATCCACATTGATTGTTAATGGTTTATACTCTGACACAGGATGAGTCAATAAATAACATAAACAAATAAATAAAAACTGAGTGAAAAATGTGACGCCTGGACTCTGATTGGTGGCATTTTTACAATGTAGGTCTATATTATATTGTGTTTATAGTGTGGCCCTAGCTAGTCCTACAGTAAGGTGGTTATAGGGCGGCCCTAGCTAGTCCTACAGTAAGGTGTTTATAGGGTGGCCCTAGCTAGTCCTACAGTAAGGTGGTTATAGTGTGGCCCTAGCTAGTCCTACAGTAAGGTGTTTATAGTGTGGCCCTAGCTAGTCCTACAGTAAGGTGTTTATAGTGTGGCCCTAGCTAGTCCTACAGTAAGGTGGTTATAGGGTGGCCCTAGCTAGTCCTACAGTAAGGTGTTTATAGGGTGGCCCTAGCTAGTCCTACAGTAAGGTGGTTATAGTGTGGCCCTAGCTAGTCCTACAGTAAGGTGTTTATAGTGTGGCCCTAGCTAGTCCTACAGTAAGGTGTTTATAGTGTGGCCCTAGCTAGTCCTACAGTAAGGTGTTTATAGGGTGGCCCTAGCTAGTACTACAGTAAGGTGTTTATAGTGAGGCCCTAGCTAGTCCTACAGTAAGGTGTTTATAGTGTGGCCCTAGCTAGTCCTACAGTAAGGTGTTTATAGTGTGGCCCTAGCTAGTCCTACAGTAAGGTGTTTATAGTGTGGCCCTAGCTAGTCCTACAGTAAGGTGTTTATAGGGTGGCCCTAGCTAGTCCTACAGTAAGGTGTTTATAGTGTGGCCCTAGCTAGTCCTACAGTAAGGTGTTTATAGGGTGGCCCTAGCTAGTCCTACAGTAAGGTGTTTATAGTGTGGCCCTAGCTAGTCCTACAGTAAGTATAGTGTGGCCCTAGCTAGTCCTACAGTAAGGTGTTTATAGTGTGGCCCTAGCTAGTCCTACAGTAAGTATAGTGTGTAGCTAGTCCCAGTAAGGTGGTTATAGTGTGGCCCTAGCTAGTCCTACAGTAAGGTGTTTATAGTGTGGCCCTAGCTAGTCCTACAGTAAGGTGTTTATAGTGTGGCCCTAGCTAGTCCTACAGTAAGGTGTTTATAGTGTGGCCCTAGCTAGTCCTACAGTAAGGTGTTTATAGTGTGGCCCTAGCTAGTCCTACAGTAAGTATAGTGTGGCCCTAGCTAGTCCTACAGTAAGTATAGTGTGGCCCTAGCTAGTACAGTTAGGTGTTTATAGTGTGGCCCTAGCTAGTCCTACAGTAAGGTGTTTATAGTGTGGCCCTAGCTAGTCCAACAGTAAGGTGTTTATAGTGTTTCAGGAAGCGTCAAGTGAATGTGTGGATTTTATGCAGAGACTGACCCCACTCCTATATGACAACAAGCGTCACAAAGGTTTACATGTAAATTCACATGAAGTTCTTCTGACGCAACAAATGTCTCTAGAAGATGCTGTTCTTCAAGCAAGGTCACAGTAGAGGAACCAGGGGATACCACTCACACAGAACCCAGCCCGGGTGAATCTGCATTTCTGTAAACAAACTAAGCTTGATAGACCCCATTAATAACATGACTTATTACAGTATGAATGGGATGATAATGAATGAACTTCAAGGGTAAACTCATACAGTTCTGCCCTATGACAATAGAGTCTGTCTGAGGATTAGAACCACAGGACATTCTCATTACAGGCCCAATGCATCAAACAGTAAGAACAGATCTGGGACCAGGATAGGCCGAATATGAACAAAACATTAATTACAATTCATCATCTCACAGTAACAACAGTATACCAACAGGACAAATAGGGCAAACACGAAACATAGCCCTGGGGTGTATTCACTAGGAACCAAACCAACCATGAAACATAGCCTTGGGGTGTATTCACTAGGAATCAAACCAACCATGAAACATAGCCCTGAGGTGTATTCACTAGGAACCAAACCAACCATGAAACATAGCCTGGGGGGTGTATTCACTAGGAACCAAACCAACCATGAAACATAGCCCTGGGGTGTATTTAGGAACCAAACCAACCATGAAACATAGCCCTGGGGTGTGTGTAATCAAACCAACCATGAAACATAGCCCTGGGGTGTATTCACTAGGAACCAAACCAACCATGAAACATAGCCCTGGGGTGTATTCACTAGGAACCAAACCAACCATGAAACATAGCCCTGGGGTGTGTGTATTCACTAGGAACCAAACCAACCATGAAACATAGCCCTGGGGTGTATTCACTAGGAACCAAACCAACCATGAAACATAGCCCTGGGGTGTGTGTATTCACTAGGAACCAAACCAACCATGAAACATAGCCCTGGGGTGTATTCACTAGGAACCAAACCAACCATGAAACATAGCCCTGGGGTGTATTCACTAGGAACCAAACCAACCATGAAACATAGCCCTGGGGTGTGTGTATTCACTAGGAACCAAACCAACCATGAAACATAGCCTTGGGATGTATTCACTAGGAACCAAACCAACCATGAAACATAGCCCTGGGGTGTATTCACTAGGAACCAAACCAACCAAACGGAAGCCAACAGAAGACTAGACAACAGAACGAAACAGGGAGGGCCCTACCTCAAATCAAATCAAAATCAAATCTCTCCCAAGTGGTCATTCTCTCTTTCTCCCCTTACCCATCTGTCTATCGCCTCCTTTGAATTCCATGCTGTCACAGTTACCAGCCCTTTCAAGCTTAACATCCTTATCATTTATCGCCCTCCAGGTTCCCTCGGAGAGTTCATCAATGAGCTTGATGCCTTGATAAGCTCCTTTCCTGAGGACGGCTCACCTCTCACAGTTCTGGGCGACTTTAACCTCCCCACGTCTACCTTTGACTCATTCCTCTCTGCCTCCTTCTTTCCACTCCTCTCCTCTTTTGACCTCACCCTCTCACCTTCCCCCCCTATTCACAAGGCAGGCAATACGCTCGACCTCATCTTTACTAGATGCTGTTCTTCCACTAACCTCATTGCAACTCCCCTCCAAGTCTCCGACCACTACCTTGTATCCTTTTCCCTCTCGCTCTCATCCAACACCTCCCACACTGCCCCTACTCGGATGGTATCGCGCCGTCCCAACCTTCGCTCTCTCTCCCCCGCTACTCTCTCCTCTTCCATCCTATCATCTCTTCCCTCTGCTCAAACCTTCTCCAACCTATCTCCTGATTCTGCCTCCTCAACCCTCCTCTCCTCCCTTTCTGCATCCTTTGACTCTCTATGTCCCCTATCCTCCAGGCCGGCTCGGTCCTCCCCTCCCGCTCCGTGGCTCGACGACTCATTGCGAGCTCACAGAACAGGGCTCCGGGCAGCCGAGCGGAAATGAACTCGCCTCCCTGCGGACCTGGCATCCTTTCACTCCCTCCTCTCTACATTTTCCTCCTCTGTCTCTGCTGCTAAAGCCACTTTCTACCACTCTAAATTCCAAGCATCTGCCTCTAACCCTAGGAAGCTCTTTGCCACCTTCTCCTCCCTCCTGAATCCTCCTCCCCCCCCTCCTCCCTCTCTGCAGATGACTTCGTCAACCATTTTGAAAAGAAGGTCGACGACATCCGATCCTCGTTTGCTAAGTCAAACGACACCGCTAGTTCTGCTCACACTGCCCTACCCTGTGCTCTGACCTCTTTCTCCCCTCTCTCTCCAGATGAAATCTCGCGTCTTGTGACGGCCGGCCGCCCAACAACCTGCCCACTTGACCCTATCCCCTCCTCTCTTCTCCAGACCATTTCCGGAGACCTTCTCCCTTACCTCACCTCGCTCATCAACTCATCCCTGACCGCTGGCTACGTCCCTTCCGTCTTCAAGAGAGCGAGAGTTGCACCCCTTCTGAAAAAACCTACACTCGATCCCTCCGATGTCAACAACTACAGACCAGTATCCCTTCTTTCTTTTCTCTCCAAAACTCTTGAACGTGCCGTCCTTGGCCAGCTCTCCCGCTATCTCTCTCTGAATGACCTTCTTGATCCAAATCAGTCAGGTTTCAAGACTAGTCATTCAACTGAGACTGCTCTTCTCTGTATCACGGAGGCGCTCCGCACTGCTAAAGCTAACTCTCTCTCCTCTGCTCTCATCCTTCTAGACCTATCGGCTGCCTTCGATACTGTGAACCATCAGATCCTCCTCTCCACCCTCTCCGAGTTGGGCATCTCCGGCGCGGCCCATGCTTCGATTGCGTCCTACCTGACAGGTCGCTCCTACCAGGTGGCGTGGCGAGAATCTGTCTCCTCACCACGCGCTCTCACCACTGGTGTCCCCCAGGGCTCTGTTCTAGGCCCTCTCCTATTCTCGCTATACACCAAGTCACTTGGCTCTGTCATAACCTCACATGGTCTCTCCTATTGCTATGCAGACGACACACAATTAATCTTCTCCTTTCCCCCTTCTGATGACCAGGTGGCGAATCGCATCTCTGCATGTCTGGCAGACATATCAGTGTGGATGACGGATCACCACCTCAAGCTGAACCTCGGCAAGACGGAGCTGCTCTTCCTCCCGGGGAAGGACTGCCCGTTCCATGATCTCGCCATCACGGTTGACAACTCCATTGTGTCCTCCTCCCAGAGCGCTAAGAACCTTGGCGTGATCCTGGACAACACCCTGTCGTTCTCAACTAACATCAAGGCGGTGGCCCGTTCCTGTAGGTTCATGCTCTACAACATCCGCAGAGTACGACCCTGCCTCACACAGGAAGCGGCGCAGGTCCTAATCCAGGCACTTGTCATCTCCCGTCTGGATTACTGCAACTCGCTGTTGGCTGGGCTCCCTGCCTGTGCCATTAAACCCCTACAACTCATCCAGAACGCCGCAGCCCGTCTGGTGTTCAACCTTCCCAAGTTCTCTCACGTCACCCCGCTCCTCCGCTCTCTCCACTGGCTTCCAGTTGAAGCTCGCATCCGCTACAAGACCATGGTGCTTGCCTACGGAGCTGTGAGGGGAACGGCACCTCAGTACCTCCAGGCTCTGATCAGGCCCTACACCCAAACAAGGGCACTGCGTTCATCCACCTCTGGCCTGCTCGCCTCCCTACCACTGAGGAAGTACAGTTCCCGCTCAGCCCAGTCAAAACTGTTCGCTGCTCTGGCCCCCCAATGGTGGAACAAACTCCCTCACGACGCCAGGACAGCGAAGTCAATCACCACCTTCCGGAGACACCTGAAACCCCACCTCTTTAAGGAATACCTAGGATAGGATAAGTAATCCTTCTCACCCCCCCCCCTTTAAGATTTAGATGCACTATTGTAAAGTGACTGTTCCACTGGATGCCATAAGGTGAATGCACCAATTTGTAAGTCGCTCTGGATAAGAGCGTCTGCTAAATGACTTAAATGTAAATGTAAATGTAATGTAAATGTATTTATAAAGCCCTTCTCACATCAGCTGATGTCTCAAAGTGCTGTACAGAAACCCAGCCTAAAACCCCTAACAGGAAGCAATGCAGGTGTAGAAGCACGGTGGCTAGGAAAAACTCCCTAGCAAGGCCAGAACCTAGTAAGGCCAGAACCTAGGAAGGACAGAACCTAGGAAGGCCAGAACCTAGCAAGGCCAGAACCTAGGAAGGACAGAACCTAGGAAGGCCAGAACCTAGCAAGGCCAGAACCTAGGAAGGCCAGAACCTAGGAAGGCCAGAACCTAGGAAGGCCAGAACCTAGGAAGGCCAGAACCTAGCAAGGCCAGAACCTAGGAAGAACCTAAATCTGTCCAATAGAAACTCTTGTTTCAGTTGCACAACGTTTTGTAACTGTGTGCTACAGTGTTGGTCTGAATGAATAGGCTGCACCCCAGGTTCCAGATGTGTTTGTACTGTCTTGTGACAATGACCATACAGTAGGAGTTGGTTAGACAGCACAAATAGATATTCCACCAGACCAACCTCTCACAGTGACCTCATCACTCTCACACAACAAATAGAATCAGTATAGCCTGGTTCCCAGGTCTGACAATACAACACAACAAATAGAATCAGTATAGCCTGGTTCCCAGATCTGACAATACAACAGGACAAATAGAATCAATATAGCCTGGCTCCAGGTCTGACAATACAACACAACAAATAGAATCAATATAGCCTGGCTCCAGGTCTGACAATACAACAGGACAAATAGAATCAATATAGCCTGGTTCCCAGATCTGACAATGCAACAGGACAAATAGAATCAATATAGCCTGGCTCCAGATCTGACAATGAGCATAGGAGTTGGTTAGACAGCACAAACAGATATCCTACATGGCTAGGACAAATTATAGTGCATCATCTCCCAGTAACACCAACAGTAACCAACAAGACAAGTAGCCCACAGTCAAAATAGTTTAACCAACAGGACAAGTAGCCCACAGTCAAAATAGTTTAACCAACAGGACAAGTAGCCCACAGTGAAAATAGTTTAACCAACAGGACAAGTAGCCCACAGTAACAATAGTTTAACCAACAGGACAAGTAGCCCACAGTAAAACAATGTAACCAACAGGACAAGTCGTCCACAGTAACAATAGTTTAACCAACAAGACAAGTAGCCCACAGTAACAATAGTTTAACCAACAGGACAAGTAGCCCACAGTAAAACAATGTAACCAACAGGACAAATCGTCCACAGTAACAATAGTTTAACCAACAGGACAAGTAGCCCACAGTAACAATAGTTTAACCAACAGGACAAGTAGCCCACAGTAACAATAGTTTAACCAACAGGACAAGTAGCCCACAGTAAAACAATGTAACCAACAGGACAAGTCGTCCACAGTAACAATAGTTTAACCAACAGGACAAGTCGTCCACAGTAACAATAGTTTAACCAACAGGACAAGTAGCCCACAGTAACAATAGTTTAACCAACAGGACAAGTAGCCCACAGTTAAACAATGTAACCAACAGGTCAAGTAGCCCACAGTAAAACATTGTAACCAACAGGACAAGTAGCCCACAGTAAAACATTGTAACCAACAGGACAAGTAGCCCACAGTAAAACATTGTAACCAACAGGACAAGTAGCCCACAGTAAAACAATGTAACCAACAGGACAAGTAGCCCACAGTAAAACAATGTAACCAACAAGACAAGTAGCCCACAGTAACAATAGTTTAACCAACAGGACAAGTAGCCCACAGTAAAACAATGTAACCAACAGAACATGTAGCCCACAGTAAAACAATGTAACCAACAAGACATGTAGCCCACAGTTAAACAATGTAACCAACAGGACAAGTAGCCCACAGTTAAACAATGTAACCAACAGGACAAGTAGCCCACAGTTAAACAATGTAACCAACAGGACAAGTAGCCCACAGTAAAACAATGTAACCAACAGGACAAGTAGCCCACAGTTAAACAATGTAACCAACAGGACAAGTAGCCCACAGTTAAACAATGTAACCAACAGGACAAGTAGCCCACAGTCAAAATAGTTTAACCAACAGGTCAAGTAGCCCACAGTAAAACAATGTGACATAACCAGAATGTGTTGATTCATCTGAGGGGGGGTTGGGTGCACGGGGTCATGAGTCAGTCAGTTAGTCAGTCAGGGTCTATGTATCTATGCAGACTAAAGAAACACACACACACCAAGTCAGTCAGGATCTGTGTTGTCTCCAGTCAGAACAGACTACCTGAGCGTGCATGACAGTATCCAATCAGAACAGACTATACATGACAGCGTCCAATCAGAACAGACTATACATGACAGCGTCCAATCAGAACAGACTATATGAGTATACATGACAGCATCCAACCAGAACAGAATGAGTATACATGACAGTGTCACGCCCTGACCTTAGAGAGCCTTTTTTATTTCTCTATTTGGTTAGGTCGGGGTGTGATTTACCTGGTTCTGTTCTGACAGGTACTGGTCATTACAACATAACACCTACCTGGTTCTGTTCTGACAGGTACTGGTCATTACAACATAACACCTACCTTCTACTGTTCTGACAGGTACTGGTCATTACAACACCTACCTGGTTCTGTTCTGACAGGTACTGGTCATTACAACACCTACCTTCTACTGTTCTGACAGGTACTGGTCATTACAACACCTACCTTCTACTGTTCTGACAGGTACTGGTCATTACAACACCTACCTTCTACTGTTCTGACAGGTACTGACTGGTCATTACAACATAACACCTACCTTCTACTGTTCTGACAGGTACTGGTCATTACAACATAACACCTACCTGGTTCTGTTCTGACAGGTACTGGTCATTACAACACCTACCTTCTACTGTTCTGACAGGTACTGGTCATTACAACACCTACCTTCTACTGTTCTGACAGGTACTGGTCATTACAACATAACACCTACCTTCTACTGTTCTGACAGGTACTGGTCATTACAACATAACACCTACCTTCTACTGTTCTGACAGGTACTGGTCATTACAACACCTACCTTCTACTGTTCTGACAGGTACTGGTCATTACAACATAACACCTACCTTCTACTGTTCTGACAGGTACTGGTCATTACAACATAACACCTACCTGGTTCTGTTCTGACAGGTACTGGTCATTACAACATAACACCTACCTTCTACTGTTCTGACAGGTACTGGTCATTACAACACCTACCTTCTACTGTTCTGACAGGTACTGGTCATTACAACACAACACCTACCTTCTACTGTTCTACATTTACTTCATTTAACATTTAACAGTTCTTATGACAGGCATTACCTTATGACATCCAGTGGGACAGTCACTTAACAATAGTGCATCTAAAACAGGGGGGGTAACACCTACCTAGGTATTCCTGTTCTAAACAGGTGGGGTTTCAGGTGTCTCCGGAAGGTGGTGATTGACTCCGCTGTCCTGGCGTCGTGAGGGAGTTTGTTCATTGACAGGTACTGGTCATTACAACATAACACCTACCTGGTTCTGTTCTGACAGGTACTGGTCATTACAACATAACACCTACCTGGTTCTGTTCTGACAGGTACTGGTCATTACAACATAACACCTACCTGGTTCTGTTCTGACAGGTACTGGTCATTACAACACCTACCTTCTACTGTTCTGACAGGTACTGGTCATTACAACACCTACCTTCTACTGTTCTGACAGGTACTGGTCATTACAACACAACACCTACCTGGTTCTGTTCTGACAGGTACTGGTCATTACAACACAACACCTACCTTCTACTGTTCTGACAGGTACTGGTCATTACAACACAACACCTACCTGGTTCTGTTCTGACAGGTACTGGTCATTACAACACAACACCTACCTTCTACTGTTCTGACAGGTACTGGTCATTACAACACAACACCTACCTGGTTCTGTTCTGACAGGTACTGGTCATTACAACACCTACCTTCTACTGTTCTGACAGGTACTGGTCATTACAACACAACACCTACCTGGTTCTGTTCTGACAGGTACTGGTCATTACAACACAACACCTACCTGGTTCTGTTCTGACAGGTACTGGTCATTACAACATAACACCTACCTTCTACTGTTCTGACAGGTACTGGTCATTACAACACAACACCTACCTGGTTCTGTTCTGACAGGTACTGGTCATTACAACACAACACCTACCTTCTACTGTTCTGACAGGTACTGGTCATTACAACACCTAACACTGGTCATTACCTACCTTCTACTGTTCTGACAGGTACTGGTCATTACAACATAACACCTACCTGGTTCTGTTCTGACAGGTACTGGTCATTACAACATAACACCTACCTTCTACTGTTCTGACAGGTACTGGTCATTACAACATAACACCTACCTTCTACTGTTCTGACAGGTACTGGTCATTACAACATAACACCTACCTTCTACTGTTCTGACAGGTACTGGTCATTACAACAACACCTACCTTCTACTGTTCTGACAGGTACTGGTCATTACAACATAACACCTACCTTCTACTGTTCTGACAGGTACTGGTCATTACAACACAACACCTACCTGGTTCTGTTCTGACAGGTACTGGTCATTACAACACCTACCTTCTACTGTTCTGACAGGTACTGGTCATTACAACACCTACCTGGTTCTGTTCTGACAGGTACTGGTCATTACAACATAACACCTACCTTCTACTGTTCTGACAGGTACTGGTCATTACAACACAACACCTACCTTCTACTGTTCTGACAGGTACTGGTCATTACAACACCTACCTTCTACTGTTCTGACAGGTACTGGTCATTACAACACAACACCTACCTTTCTGTTCTGACAGGTACTGGTCATTACAACACAACACCTACCTGGTACTGTTCTGACAGGTACTGGTCATTACAACATAACACCTACCTTCTACTGTTCTGACAGGTACTGGTCATTACAACATAACACCTACCTTCTACTGTTCTGACAGGTACTGGTCATTACAACACCTACCTTCTCTGTTCTGACAGGTACTGGTCATTACAACACCTACCTTCTACTGTTCTGACAGGTACTGGTCATTACAACACCTACCTGGTTCTGTTCTGACAGGTACTGGTCATTACAACATAACACCTACCTTCTACTGTTCTGACAGGTACTGGTCATTACAACATAACACCTACCTGGTTCTGTTCTGACAGGTACTGGTCATTACAACATAACACCTACCTTCTACTGTTCTGACAGGTACTGGTCATTACAACATAACACCTACCTTCTACTGTTCTGACAGGTACTGGTCATTACAACATAACACCTACCTTCTACTGTTCTGACAGGTACTGGTCATTACAACACAACACCTACCTGGTTCTGTTCTGACAGGTACTGGTCATTACAACACCTACCTGGTTCTGTTCTGACAGGTACTGGTCATTACAACACCTACCTGGTTCTGTTCTGACAGGTACTGGTCATTACAACACAACACCTACCTGGTTCTGTTCTGACAGGTACTGGTCATTACAACATAACACCTACCTTCTACTGTTCTGACAGGTACTGGTCATTACAACACAACACCTACCTGGTTCTGTTCTGACAGGTACTGGTCATTACAACACCTACCTTCTACTGTTCTGACAGGTACTGGTCATTACAACACAACACCTACCTTCTACTGTTCTGACAGGTACTGGTCATTACAACACAACACCTACCTGGTCTCTGTTCTGACAGGTACTGGTCATTACAACACCTACCTTCTACTGTTCTGACAGGTACTGGTCATTACAACACCTACCTTCTACTGTTCTGACAGGTACTGGTCATTACAACACCTACCTTCTACTGTTCTGACAGGTACTGGTCATTACAACACCTACCTGGTTCTGTTCTGACAGGTACTGGTCATTACAACACCTACCTGGTTCTGTTCTGACAGGTACTGGTCATTACAACATAACACCTACCTTCTACTGTTCTGACAGGTACTGGTCATCCTCACGGGGAACATTCTCAGGTCAAGTTCCCGGGTATGTGGATTAAACTCTTTCACTCCGGTCATGTACATTATAAAGTAATCCCAGAGTTCAGGTAAGGTGACGGAGGACATGGCTGATGGAGTACGAGTGGTGCTGTGGTCGCACAGGGAGGGAGTGAGGGAACGCTCCTGAGGGAGGGTGTGTTTGTGTGTGTGAGAGGGAGAGAGGGATTGAATGAGATAAATAGGGAAACAGAGTTAGAGGGAGGAGGGAGGGAGGGAGGGAGGGAGGGAGGGAGGGAGGGAGGGAGGGAGGGAGGGAGGGAGGGAGGGAGGGAGGGAGGGAGGGAGGGAGGGAGGGAGGGAGGGAGGGAGGGAGGGAGGGAGGGAGGGAGGGAACAGTCAACAAAGAGAGATTGAGAGGCAGACAAAGACAGACAGAGAGACAGAGAGAGAGAGAGACAGATAGAACAGACAGAGTCATCCAGGGGACAGCAGTGTGTGTGTGTGTGTGTGTGTGTGTGTGTGTGTGTGTGTGTGTGTGTGTGTGTGTGTGTGTGTGTGTGTGTGTGTGTGTGTGTGTGTGTGTGTGTGTGTGTGTGTGTGTGTGTGTGTGTGTGTGTGTGTGTGTGTGTGTGTGTGTTACGCTGCTATAGTACCTCCCACGGCTGGTCCTGTGCTTATTAAGTGGTCCTTACCCTGTCCTACTGTCAACCCTGTCCTACTGTCCTACTGTCAACCCTGTCCTACTGTCAACTCTGTCCTACTGTCAACTCTGTCCTACTGTCAACAATGTTCAACTGTCAACCCTGTCCTACTGTCAACCCTGTTCAACTGTCAACCCTGTCCTACTGTCAACCCTGTTCAACTGTCAACCCTGTTTAACTGTCAACCCTGTCCTACTGTCAACCCTGTCCTACTGTCAACCCTGTTCAACTGTCCTACTGTCAACTCTGTCCTACTGTCAACCCTGTCCTACTGTCAACTCTGTCCTACTGTCAACTCTGTCCTACTGTCAACCCTGTCCTACTGTCAACTCTGTCCTACTGTCAACTCTGTCCTACTGTCAACTCTGTCCTACTGTCAACCCTGTTCAACTGTCAACCCTGTCCTACTGTCAACCCTGTTCAACTGTCAACCCTGTCCTACTGTCAACCCTGTTCAACTGTCAACCCTGTTTAACTGTCAACCCTGTCCTACTGTCAACCCTGTCCTACTGTCAACCCTGTTCAACTGTCCTACTGTCAACTCTGTCCTACTGTCAACCCTGTCCTACTGTCAACTCTGTCCTACTGTCAACTCTGTCCTACTGTCAACCCTGTCCTACTGTCAACTCTGTCCTACTGTCAACTCTGTCCTACTGTCAACCCTGTCCTACTGTCAACCCTGTTCAGCTGTCAACCCTGTCCTACTGTCAACCCTGTCCTGTCCTGTCAGCTCCTAAATTTAGCTGCAAGTCACCAGGCAGAGAGAGTGACTCCTCCCCTGGCAGGGCAGGCAACACACCGCACCCTGCTCTCTACCTCTACACCCCCCCCTCTCTCTCTACAACTCTTCCATTTCTCCCATTCCATATCTCCCTTTACTCTACCTCTATTTCTCTCTCTCCATCCCTCTCTCTCGCCATCTCTCCAAACACACACGGTGCACAAACACATCCACGCGCCATCACGTCCGCCTCGAGGTTACTAACTGTACATTGTAAGGGCTGCTCTAAAGATCACATGTTGCACAAATACAAAAACATGTAATCTAGTTGATCTGGAGTCACAGTATAGGCTACATTACCAAGACACGTATGTATACCAAGAGAAAGCCTTACCCGCGCTGCGCCATGGAGATGCGTGATGGGTAACAGTGGTTCACACAGCAGTGCCAGAGACACGTTATATAACTATCTATTGTAGCCTGAATATGGGTCGGATTTGTTCAGCAATAGTATGACTCTCATCCCAATGGTTAGTATCCTCATGGGCTTCCGTTGATAAATCTGGATATAGGACAGCCCGATTATGCGCAATTGCTGTCCGCATTTCATTAGGTTTACTGAGTCCTCGAAAATGAAAAAGGAAATAAATAGAAGCGGCATTCATAATAAACAATTAAACTCTATATTAAGCAAACTGTAACAAATTTGTATAATGTATATCTTTCATGTGTAGCACCTGATGTCTGCACCGTTATAAATCAGTGCCGGACATACAAACCCGCTGACGCACGCAACTCTCCAAATGTCTGTGGCTCAAAACAAGAGTGGGAAGCACACTGAGCAACAACACTCCCGCGAAAACATTGAAACAGGTTTAATAATCCCATAACAGTTTGTCAAAGTATCAACACATGCGTGATATCGGTCACAGAATAGTCCCAATCCAAACCAGCCAGAGAACAAGGCTAGAGCCAGACCATGCCCAAAGCGCATGATGACATAGCAAAAGTAAGGAGCCTAGTAGGTGACAGACAGTCTTATGTTTTTGAACTTCTTCACAAAGTGACACATGATGAACACAAACTCTGCGGTCATCTCTCTCCAGTCCTCTCTTACCAATAGATAAGCGAGAGTCCATCAAAACGCTCAAACTCTCGTCCTCGTCCTCCTTTCGGCATAACAACAGTAGACTAGTAGCCTAAGTGACAGAAAGCTAATGTTTTTTAACTTCACCAACCATAGTAGCCATATATAGGGCGCGGCGTCCTATAGAGCTACTTCAACCCAAAAGTGACACATGATGGCGTCACAACACAAACTCTGGAGTTGTCATCTCTCTCGAGTTCTCCCTTACCAGTAAATTAGCGAGAGTCCATCAAAACGCTCGAGTTCTCGTCCTCCTCCTTTCGAAAAGGGCATAGCATCCAAATATTTAGCTCCCGTGACTGCTGGCTCAGTTGTTTTTTCCCACCACAACAACGATCCCCGGGCCCCGCGGGATAACTTTAACACTTCACTCTGTCCATCAGTTGACGCGTCGACGTGCTGCGCTGTTCCTTCGCTGAGTGTGGAGATGTGTCAGCGCTGATTCATTCCGCATCAAATCAATGATAACGAGATTGCTGCCTGACTGCAACAGTAGCTAGCTGAGGGCGGGAAACTCAGCTCAACTAGCGCATTTTCTAATCTGGGGGACACGTGGAGGTTTTATGTTGAGCAAACCCTTCTGTTCAACCATATCAGGATGTTTTCATTGGTCCCGCACACAGTCGTTATTACTTTTTATTGTTCTCTTTCTTATAATAACAGCCGCGTCTGTTCGTTCTCATGGGAGAGCGTGTTTTCAGTCTCATACAACAGATGATAGTGGACAGAGAGAGAGAAAGAGAGAAAGAAAAAAAGAGAGCGAGCGAGAGAAAGAGAGAGAGAGACAGACACAGACACAGACACAGACACAGACACAGACACAGAGAGAGACACAGAGAGAGAGACACAGAGAGAGAGACACAGGGATTTTGTGGACCAAAGCAAGTCAAGGCAGGCGAAGCTCGTGCGAGGTCTCAACCGCCCCGGGTGCAATGCGCGCTGGCCACGTCTCTCCCATGTTGCTGTAACTATCTACTCGCCAGCAGAGCAGTCAACCTGCCTGGTAAGGTGAAGCTCAAGAATAGCCAGCGGGCCGTGGCAGCCCCGTGCGTAATACGAGGCCCCATTCTACTCAAAAACAAACGTCATTGTAGTTATATTGTTGGACTATGAGACGATTAGAACAGAGTTTGAATCCCCTCTCATGAGCTAGTCGTTAATTGGCTATTAAGGAGGGTAGGGTGTTTTGATAGGCAGCCTGTGGGCCTTGATCATGGGGAGTAGGGCGCCATCTGGGACGCAAATCCTAATTCATTTGCCATTGAGAGGGAAGGAGTCGTGAGATGTCTGACACTTGCTATTTAACAAAGCATAGTAGTGAGAGAAAGAGGAGCGAATGGGTGGGCGAAGTAGGGTTGGATGTATAAGGGTGACCGCATTTAAAAATACCCAAATGCGGGACAAATGTATGATTTCGCGGGACCATGTAGCCTACATTATTTATTCGCTGCACCTAACAAGCGAATCATTATACAACGTGAATTGTTGACGATATGACATTGGCCAAAGTATCGCCTTGACTCTGCGCAGAATATCAGATCTCAACGACTGGAGAAGTGTTTAACATCGCCAATACCACATCCTTATGATATATATCTTGTCAAAAGAGAAACGTTACTGCAAACTGAGGTCCGTGTATAATGATGAGAATCTCATGTCTCCGCCCTAACAACGGGGGGGGGTAGTTATTTTGGACAGATGTTGGCAAGTGAAAAACCTCTCGTTTCACCTCTTTCTCTGCTGCAAAAGAGACAGGTTGGAATGCCTGACTGACCCTAGGTGGACTGGCCTGCCTGGTGACCCTAGGTGGACTGGCCTGCCTGGTGACCCTAGGTGGACTGGCCTGCCTGGTGACCCTAGGTGGACTGGCCTGCCTGGTGACCCTAGGTGGACTGGCCTGCCTGGTGACCCTAGGTGGACTGGCCTGCTAGGTGGTGACCCTAGGTGGACTGGCCTGCCTGGTGACCCTAGGTGGACTGGCCTGCCTGGTGACCCTAGGTGGACTGGCCTGCCTGGTGACCCTAGGTGGACTGGCCTGCCTGGTGACCCTAGGTGGACTGGCCTGCCTGGTGACCCTGGTGGACTGGACTGGCCTGCCTGGTGACCCTAGGTGGACTGGCCTGCCTGGTGACCCTAGGTGGACTGGCCTGCCTGGTGACCCTAGGTGGACTGGCCTGCCTGGTGACCCTAGGTGGACTGGCCTGCCTGGTGACCCTAGGTGGACTGGCCTGCCTGGTGACCCTAGGTGGACTGGCCTGCCTGGTGACCCTGCCTGGTGACCCTAGGTGGACTGGCCTGCCTGGTGACCCTAGGTGGACTGGCCTGCCTGGTGACCCTAGGTGGACTGGCCTGCCTGGTGACCCCTAGGTGGACTGGCCGGCCTGGTGACCCTAGGTGGACTGGCCGGCCTGGTGACCCTAGGTGGACTGGCCTGCCTGGTGACCCTAGGTGGACTGGTCTGCCTGGTGACCCTAGGTGGACTGGCCTGCCTGGTGACCCTAGGTGGACTGGCCTGCCTGGTGACCCTAGGTGGACTGGCCTGCCTGGTGACCCTAGGTGGACTGGCCTGCCTGGTGACCCTAGGTGGACTGGCCTGCCTGGTGACCCTAGGTGGACTGGCCTGCCTGGTGACCCTAGGTGGACTGGCCTGCCTGGTGACCCTAGGTGGACTGGCCTGCCTGGTGACCCCAGGTGGACTGGCCTGCCTGGTGACCCTAGGTGGACTGGCCTGCCTGGTGACCCTAGGTGGACTGGCCTGCCTGGTGACCCTAGGTGGACTGGCCTGCCTGGTGACCCTAGGTGGACTGGCCTGCCTGGTGACCCTAGGTGGACTGGCCTGCCTGGTGACCCTAGATGGACTGGCCTGCCTGGTGACCCTAGGTGGACTGGCCTGCCTGGTGACCCTAGGTGGACTGGCCTGCCTGGTGACCCTAGGTGGACTGGCCTGCCTGGTGACCCTAGGTGGACTGGCCTGCCTGGTGACCCTAGGTGGACTGGCCGGCCTGGTGACCCTAGGTGGACTGGCCTGCCTGGTGACCCTAGGTGGACTGGCCTGCCTGGTGACCCTAGGTGGACTGGCCTGCCTGGTGACCCTAGGTGGACTGGCCGGCCTGGTCTGTTTTTTGGGCCACTGAGATTGTCTAACTTGTTTGTTGTTGGTTTTTTTGTGTAAAATTATAATTATCTGTCTGATAATGGAGTCTTAAGGAACAAAAATGGGCCGGTGTGTTAGAAAAGCCAGGGCCGATTTTCGGTCCCAAGCCGCCCCTGGGGGATAAAGGTTGAGAAAAGAGGTAACAGAAGGTTTGTGAGGTAGAAAAAGCATCCAGCTCAGCTGGTGGCCTGTAGTCTGTTAGTTTTGACCTCGTGCCAGGTCAAGGTCTGGCCTACTTGGACTGGTCTGGTTTGGTCTGGTATACTGCTCTGGATACCGCTGGGCTTTGGTCTTGTGTCAGAAAAGCATGACAATTCTGCCTGCACTCAATGGACTTACCGATAGAAGAGGCGGACTTACCGATAGAAGAGGCAATTGCCTCAGTCCTCGCATCATCAAGAGGACTGGTGAGCTGGGCATAACACCAACAAATACTAGTCATATTTATTCTATTAAATATATATAATTTCTCCTCTATATTATTCTGTTAATAGTGTTAATATTGTTTGGTTAGATACTATTCATAGTACCTTTAATAGTTGTGTTTATGGACATTTACAACTGTTATGTAGCCTCATGCTACCGTGCACTGTATTCAGCCTTATGTAGCATGTAGCCTGATGTAGCCTCATGCTACTGTGCACTCTATTCAGCCTTATGTAGCATGTAGCCTGATGTAGCCTCATGCTACCGTGCACTGTATTCAGCCTTATGTAGCATGTAGCATGATGTAGCCTCATGCTATGCACTGTATTCAGCCTTATGTAGCATGTAGCCTGATGTAGCCTCATGCTACAGTAAAGCACTGTATTCAGCCTTATGTAGCATGTAGCCTGATGTTAGCCTCATGCTAGCAGTACAGTATTATATCATGTCATAGCAGTATAGAGTTATACCATGATATAGCAGTATAGAGTTATATCATGTCATAGCAGTATAGAGTTATGTCATGTCATAGCAGTATTGAGTTATACCATGATATAGCAGTATAGAGTTATATCATGTCATAGCAGTATAGAGTTATATCATGTCATGGCAGTATAGAGTTATACCATGATATAGCAGTATAGAGTTATATCATGTCATGGCAGTATAGAGTTATACCATGATATAGCAGTATAGAGTTATATCATGTCATGGCAGTATAGAGTTATGTCATGTCATGGCAGTATAGAGTTATATCATGATATAGGAGGAATGGGGTTATAGCATGTCATAGCAGTATAGAGTTATGTCATGTCATGGCAGTATAGAGTTATGTCATGTCATGGCAGTATAGAGTTATGTCATGTCATGGCAGTATAGAGTTATGTCATGTCATAGCAGTATAGAGTTATATCATGTCATGGCAGTATAGAGTTATGTCATGTCATGGCAGTATAGAGTTATATCATGATATAGGAGGAATGGGGTTATAGCATGTCATAGCAGTATAGAGTTATAGCATGTCATAGCAGTATAGAGTTATATCATGGCATAGCAGTAAATGCCAGTACTCTTCACTGTCAGCAAGTCAGTACTCTCAGAGTTGGGTGTTGTGAACCCATTAGTCAGTACTCTCAGAGTTGGGTGTTGTGAACCCATTAGTCAGTACTCTCAGAGTTGGGTGTTGTGAACCCGTTAGTTAGTCAGTACTCTCAGAGTTGGGTGTTGTGAACCCATTGGTCAGTACTCTCAGAGTTGGGTGTTGTGAACCCATTGGTCAGTACTCTCAGAGTTGGGTGTTGTGAACCCGTTAGTCAGTACTCTCAGAGTTGGGTGTTGTGAACCCATTAGTCAGTACTCTCAGAGTTGGGTGTTGTGAACCCATTAGTCAGTACTCTCAGAGTTGGGTGTTGTGAACCCATTAGTCAGTACTCTCAGAGTTGGGTGTTGTGAACCCATTCAGTACTCTCAGAGTCAGTACTCTCAGAGTTGGGTGTTGTGAACCCATTGGTCAGTACTCTCAGAGTTGGGTGTTGTGAACCCAGTTAGTCAGTACTCTCAGAGTTGGGTGTTTGTGAACCCAGAGTTGGGTGTTGAAGTTAGTCAGTACTCTCAGAGTTGGGTGTTGTGAACCAGTTAGTCAGTACTCTCAGAGTTGGGTGTTGTGAACCCATTAGTCAGTACTCTCAGAGTTGGGTGTTGTGAACCAGTTAGTCAGTACTCTCAGAGTTGGGTGTTGTGAACCCATTAGTCAGTACTCTCAGAGTTGGGTGTTGTGAACCCGTTATCTGAATAAACCTCTTCTGAAGACACTTGGACTTGTTGTTGCTGGACAGACCTGTGGTGGCTGAACCTTGTCCACGGGCTCCTATAGCTCTCCACTAGGGCCCCGTTATACATGGTCCACAAGGATCAGCCCTTAGAATTTTTCAACATGTTTTTACTATAAAACCCAGTAAAAAAAAAGTACCCTCGCAGGCCTAGTTCTCATCTCAGGGCTTCAGAGCTTAGCAGACACATCTTTGAGACTGGTCTGCCTATTATATCACTGCCTGTCTGTCTGACCTTCCCTGTCCCTCTCCTTCCCTAGCAAGTGTCCCATCAGCAGAAACAGACTGGTCGTTGGGCAATTCTGGCAAATGGCAGATGGGCTGGTGGGGGGCCTCAAGGGAGAAAACTGGTTTCTGTCTCCCCCCCTTCCTAACCAGTGTCCCATCAGGAGTAGTTGTCTCCTAGCTAATGGTCCTGGATGAGTTCAATCAATCACTTCCTAGATCTGTGGTTAGTTAGTTAGTTAGTTAGTTAGTTAGTTAGTTAGTTAGTTAGTTAGTTAGTTAGTTAGTTAGTTAGTTAGTTAGTTAGTTAGTTAGTTAGGGACCATGTTCTACCTTAAAGGTCGATTTATACGCTACAGAGGCAGATCCTACAGAGAAGGACCCTACAGAGAAGGACCCTACGGTGAAGGAGCCTATGGTGAAGGACCCTACGGTGAAGGACCCTACGGTGAAGGATCCTACAGAGAAGGACCCTACGGTGAAGGAGCCTATGGTGAAGGAGCCTACAGAGAAGGATCCTACAGAGAAGGTCCCTACAGAGAAGGACCCTACAGAGAAGGACCCTACAGAGAAGGACCCTACGGTGAAGGAGCATACGGAGAAGGACCCTACAGAGAAGGACCCTACGGTGAAGGACCCTACAGAGAAGGACCCATTTACAGAGAAGGGCCCTACAGAGAAGGACCCTACGGAGAAGGACCCTACAGAAGAGAGAGGACCCTACAGAGAAGGACCCTACAGAGAAGGACCCTACGGTGAAGGAGCCTACGGAGAAGGACCCTACAGAGAAGGACCCTACAGAGAAGGTGAAGGACCCTACAGAGAAGGACCCTACAGAGAAGGGCCCTACAGAGAAGGACCCTACGGTGAAGAGAAGGAATCCCAACAGAGAAGGACCCTACAGAGAAGGACCCTACAGAGAAGGACCCTACGGTGAAGGAGCATATGGAGAAGGACCCTACAGAGAAGGACCCTACGGTGAAGAACCCTACGGAGAAGGACCCTACGGTGAAGGACCCTACAGAGAAGGATCCCAACAGAGAAGGACCCTACAGAGAAGGACCCTACAGAGAAGGACCCTACGGTGAAGGAGCATATGGAGAAGGACCCTACAGAGAAGGACCCTACGGTGAAGAACCCTACGGAGAAGGATCCTACAGAGAAGGACCCTACGGAGAAGGACCCTACGGTGAAGGACCCTACGGAGAAGGACCCTACAGAGAAGGACCCTACGGTGAAGGACACAGAGAAGGAGAAGGACCCTACAGAAGGATGGACCCTACAGAGAAGGACCAGAGAAGGACCCTACAGAGAAGGACCCTACAGAGAAGGACCCTACAGAGAAGGACCCTACAGAGAAGGACCCTACAGAGAAGGACCCTACGGAGCGTAGCACAGTGTCGCAATGTTGTATTTCGTCACAAAGGGGTTTCTCCTTGTTGTGCGCTTCGACATTTGACACACTCTTGTGCCACTTGTAAATGTAACGTGCCATATCATTCCACAATGGGAAGAAAACAACAAGTAAATCTCTGCTATCGCCTCCTTGTGTATGTTGCTATTCGGGGGAGATTCTCATTTGGTCGAAAGACCGTCCTCTGTCCTCTCTCCCCCGTGATCCGGAAACCGATAAGTAGTCAAGTGTCAATTTGTTAGTCGGCCTCCTTCTAAAGAGTGTCCTCCTCTCCTCGATATCCACCTTTCATCGAGGGCCTTTTCTCAATTAGATTTGCTCATCTCCTGTGTCCTCTCTCACCCATCCTCTCTCACCTCCTTTTGAAAAGGGTCAAAGGAAAATGACGAGAGGGAATGTGAACAAACATGCACTTGTATCAAATTAAACTCTCCTTCTGCACTCGACAATCAGCAAGCAAATTACATTTACAGGGTGGAATCACCAAATAAATGTATAAAGTCATAAAAACGAATTTAGTTAATTATCCAAGACATTTTATAGATAGAAAAAATAAGTAGCATATTGTTTTTAAATGTTTGCATGACTTTCTCATTCTATTTCTGTGGAGGTGGGGGTCTGTGGAGGTGGCGGTCTGTGGAGGTGGGGGTCTGTGGAGGTGGGGGTTTGTCCTCAAATTCCCGTTTGAGGAATTCCAGACATTCTATGTTAAACATTCTAACTGATTCTACTGGGAACAGAACATTGAGAATAATGTTCTAGAATCATGTTCTAGGAATTTACCCATCCTGGAGGGAAAAGGAAATGTTGGGTGGCATTAGGGTTGCACATTTTGGGGAATATTCAGAAGTGGAAACTTTCTGTGGGAATTAACGGGAATATATGGGAATTAACGGAAATATATGCAAATGAATATTAATACCGTTTAAATGTAGATGTGTTTTGCATTGGATGTATTTACCATATCATATGGAGACAGAAACATAAATCTTTTACCTCATAAATAGACATAATTGCAAATGATTAAATCCTTCCAATAGAAATAAAAAACAACAATTTAGTTATGAATTGAACTTTAATGAAATGAGTTGACTCTTCACATGGGATGATTTCACTGAACAACAATAGAAAGGGAATATTGAATGATCCCCAATGATCCATCGCATCTCCCAGAAACGTTTTCAACATACATCTGTAAAAAGATATTCTAGAAACTAAAGCTTTGGTTGTCTTCCTCTCAGGCTTCCATGTCTTCTCCCTGGACCTCCTCAATGTCCACCTCTTGAACATCAGACTCTGAGGCCTCATCTTCACTATCCAACCGTGTTGAGGATGGCTCGTTGTCAGGCTCAAAAAGCGTCAAATTTGCCCAGATGGCCACCAACTTTTCATCCCTTGTATCGGTCAGCCTGTTACGTGCTTTGGTGTGTGTGTTCCCAAACTAGGACCAGTTGCGCTCTGAGGCGGCTGCTGTTGGTGAGATTTGGAGGATGATGGAGGCAACAGGGGAAAGAGCCTCAGATCCACAAAGTCCCTTCTACCAGGTGGCTGATGAGATATGTTGGCACGACTGCCATACTGCATCTCCATCCCAAAGCCCTTGCTTGGAAGTCTACTTCGCTAGACTGCCAAGAACATTGCCCTCATCCAGGCCAAGGTGGCGAGACATGGTAGTGATGACACCATAGGCCTGTACGCTGCGGCGTGTTTGGGCAGAAGTCTTCACACTTTTTGATGTATTTCAGTGAAGTGGGCAGGGCAGTACGGATTTCTTCTCTTACATCTGCAAGCAGAGTCTGAACATCAGACAGGATGGCATTGTCTCCCTCAATCTGTGCAAGGGCTACTGCTATAGGTTTCAGGAGTTTCAGGCTGCTTGCCACTCTCTCCCAAAATACATCATCCAGGAGGATCCTCTTGATACGGCCGTCTATATCGGCAGACTGTGATACGGCCATTTCTTGGAGAGATTCCTTCCCCTCCAGGAGACTGTCAAACATGATGACAACACCACCCCAACGGGTGTTGCTGGGCAGCTTCAATGTGGTGCTCTTATTCTTCTCACGTTGCTTGGTGAGGTAGATTGCTGCTATAACTTGATGACCCTTCACATACCTAACCATTTCCTTGGCTCTCTTGTAGAGTGTATTCCATTGTTTTCAGTCCCATCATGTCATTGAGGAACAGATTCAATGCATGAGCAGCACAGCCAATGGGTGTGATGTGAGGATAGGAACTCCTCCACTTTAGACCAAGCAGCCTTCATGTTCTCAGCATTGTCTGTCACCAGTGCAAATACCTTCTGTGATCCAAGGTAATTGATGACGGCCTTCAGCTCATCTGCAATGTAGAGACCGGTGTGTCTGTTGTCCCTTGGGTCTGTGTTCTTGTAGAATGCTGGTTGAGTAGTTAATTATTCCTTGCCCACAAACATTCGACCACCCATCAGAGATGATTGCAATACAGTCTGCTTTCTCTATGATTTTCTTGACCTTCACTTGAACTCTGATGAACTCTGAATTCAGCAAATTAGTAGATGAAGCATGTCTGGTTGGAGGGGTGTATGCTGGGCGAAGAACATTCAGAAATCTCTTCCAATACACATTGCTTGTGAGCATCAGAGGTGAACCAGTTGCATACACAGCTCGAGCAAGACATTCATCAGCATTCCTCTGACTACATCCTCCATTGAGTAAAAAAAAGTAGTGATTCCAGGAGGACCATGATCTGTTGCTATCGATAAAGTGCCTGATTCATAATTTTCACCTCGAATAGAAGTAGAGGGACTTTTGTTAGAGGTTGCTTGTTGTGAGTGCTGAGGGAACTTTATGCACTTGGCCAGATGATTCTGCCTCTGTACACAGCTTTTCCTTCTACGTTAGCTACAGTGAAATGTCTCCACACATCAGATAGTGCCCGTGGCATTTTCCTGTAAAGATTAAAAAAAAAAAAAAGTTTACAAATAAAAATACAATTCCATGTACAGATAAATAGTTAAGCAGTTAGATTAAACAACTCCTTTGTAAGATAAATGTTGTCAAATGAAACATGTATGGAAATAGGTGAACTAACACTCCTCGGTTAGCAGGCTCAAGCAAGCTAAAACCCACATGGTAGCAAAAACTAACTAGCAGAAATTGTTAACAGGTTAGAAATTATTGAAACAGACTTTGCTGTAGGCTACTATTTACTAGTTAACAAAAAATGAGGTATGTCATATAAAATATATTCACCCCACCCAGTATTGTAATCAAAACTTACCAGGAAGCATGTCGTCCGTGGCTCAGACAGTGTAGTAGTGTGGGCTCAATAGCATCTTGTTAGTGTACAAGATCTTGAGAATCAGCTGTACATGTGATGGAAGAATGCACTGTGCATGCAGAGGGTTGAAAATCCATTGAATTGGGGATAGTTTAACCAAAATATGCCACAAAAACCTACAATTGCCTTATTGCCTTATGTGTATCCCACAAAAAAAGATTCACTGTTATAAACAAACAAAGAAAATATGAATTTAAGCAAAAATTCCCAATATTCCTGGGCTTAACTTCCCATGTAAAATTTCTGGAATTTTTCCGGAAATTTACCCGAAAAGTTTCAGACCCTTTGCAACCCTATAAGGCACAGAGAGTTGTTTTCAGTCATCGTACCATATACTGTAGATCTCCTGTTCTCCTGTAGACACCACCCTTGGTCTTTCTCTGCCTTGGAAGCACCTGGTGGGTGAAATAGAACCACCTGTTTCCAAACTCGTGGCGTTTCCGTTTTGGCGTTTTTCCCTAAGCACTACACAGCTGATTCAAACATTCAAAGATTGAAAACAAACTACATCTGTACCCCTTCGGGGCCCCAGCCCCAAGTTTGGGAAACCCAATCTTTGAATTGAAAACATACACTATCAAAAGCAGTCAACATTTTCTGTGAATTTATGAGAGAGTTTTACTATGATGTAAAACGCTGTGAGGTTACCTCATCTGTTGTGACCCAATTATCTCTCTTCCTACTGAGCTCAGACATCTATTCCACAATGGTTCAAACGTCATTTCATTGAGCTGACGTAGAAACAACGTTTATTCAACTGTTGTGTCCTCCTCCGTTCACTACCTACAAATGTTCCGGTCATTTCCTTTCGAATCCATGAAGGAAAGAGGACAGGCTACTTCGGGGAGGAAGGTTATTGGGACACAGCCCTCACCTCCCAGACTGACAGGAAATACCCATCAGCCAATAGGATGGGGTCTAATGTAGACATGGTTCTGTACAGTATGTTGTGCTCTCTAGTGGTCAACACTGATACTGTCTCCTATACAGAGGGTTTACACTGCAGTAGGGGAATGTTGCACTGCTGAGGTAAAACACACATACTCAACTATATGCCTGCAGCCGTTAGATCCAGGTATGAATGCATTTAGTGTGCAACAAAATGAATACAAAGTGTAATGCAAATGGGGAATGTCTGATGTTGGAAAAAGTTTGATGCTGAGATTGATGTAGAAGAAAGACACGATTGATTTTTACCAATGATTAGTTGATCTTGGGTGTAGAAATGGAATTGTGAGGCTAGACCTCTGTATTTAAGGAGGAATATCCTTTGCATGCTACAGTATGTCTGTTCAGGTCACACGCCCCCTTGTGGTGAATAGTGTTTCACTGTCAGTCACTGTCACCCACTTGTCAGTCAATTGAACACACTCACACACACACACACACGCCTCTTAGAATATCTTCCACTACAATAGATCAATCATAGAAGGCTGACAGCAGCTGACAACAGACAACCTTTGAACCCCACTATCACCTCTGCTGAGTCATCACTTACTGTGGAACCCCCAATGTGGAGGAAATAGCAGATAATCAGCACATAGAAACAGAAAACATAGAATATATAGAAACAGAAAACATAGAATATATAGAAACAGAAAACATAGAATATATAGAAACAGAAAACATAGAATATATAGAAACAGAAAACATTCATATTTATTTCCTACATGGTTACACAATCACTTGATGTTCCAGTCAGACGGAGATCTTGTATCCTACAACCAATCAGCTGTCAGTATTTGTATACATACATTCTATCCATTCCATTTAAATTTCTGCTTCCCAAATGTCACCCTGTTTCCTATATAGTACACTACTTCTGACCAAAGCTCTATGGGTCCTGGTCAAAAATAGTGCACTTGAATAGGGTGCCATTTGGGACCCACACCCATCTCATCTCTCACCTACCTGGCACTCCTACAGGGACAGGTGAACACACCTCGTTAAGCGGTGGACTCGTCCTGTAAGGGGGGCACACCCACACACCAAGGTTTCAAAGGCAGGTAGTCCTATCCACCTCTATCACTGCTGATCGCCTTTCACATTCACAAGCAGACTGATAAACACGATGACACACACACACAGGGACACAGGAAGCAGAAAGGGCTCATGATTAGTAGGTAGATTAGACAGTGATTAGTAGGGGAGAGAGAATGAAAGAGAGAGAGACAGAGAGGGAGAGGGAGAGAGAGAGAGACAGAATGAAAGAGAGAGAGAGAGAGAGAGAGAGAGAGAGAGAGAGAGAGAGAGAGAGAGAGAGAGAGAGAGAGAGAGAGAGAGAGAGAGAGAGAGAGAGAGAGAGAGAGAGAGAGAGAGAGAGAGAGAGAGAGAGAGAGAGAGGGAGGGATGTGCATGTATCTGTTTGGGAAAGCAGCCTAATTCTAAGAGAGCAAGAGAGGTGGAGAGAGAGAGAAAGAGAGAGAGAGGCATTTGAATATAGGTAGAGAGAAAAGGAAAAGAGAGGGAGGGAAAGAGAGGGGGGCTCATTTGGGAAGCATGTCCATCTATCTTATCTGTAAGGGCAGATCACTGGTCTGTCTGTCTGTCTTATCTGCAGGGGCAGATCACTGGTCTGTCTGTCTTATCTGTAAGGGCAGATCACTAATCTGTCTGTCTGTCTGTCTGTCTTATCTGCAGGGGCAGATCACTGGTCTGTCTGTCTTATCTGTAAGGGCAGATCACTGGTCTGTCTGTCTTATCTGTAGGGGCAGATCACTGGTCTGTCTGTCTTATCTGTATGGGCAGATCACTGGTCTGTCTGTCTGTCTTATCTGTAGGGGCTCTGGTCTTGTTGTTAAAACCATTCAACCAGGGCTCTGGTCTTGTTAAGACCATTCAACCAGGGCTCTGGTCTTGTTAAGACCATTCAACCAGGGTTCTGGTCTTGTTGTTAAGACTATTCAACCAGGGCTCTGGTCTTGTTAAAACCATTCAACCAGGGCTCTGGTCATGTGTGTGTGTGTGTGTGTGTGTGTGTGTGTGTGTGTGTGTGTGTGTGTGTGTGTGTGTGTGTGTGTGTGTGTGTGTGTGTGTGTGTGTGTGTGTGTGTGTGTGTGTGTGTGTGTGTGTGTGTGTGTGTGTGTGTGTGTGTGTGTGTGTGTGTGTGTGTGTGTGTGTGTGTGTGTTGACTCACAGGATTCAAGGGGACCTTGCTCTTCTCTCTGCTTTGTAGTGTAGTGGAGTAAGGTGTATAGGGGTGTGTAGGGGTGTGGTGGCAGAGAGAGAGAGCAGAGTACACCTGCCCTGCCCTGTATCAGAATGCAAAAATGGAGTGAGGAGGGAGGAGGGGAAGGAGGGAGGAGGGATGGGGAGGAGGGAGGAGGGGGGAGGGGAGGAGGGAGGAGGGGGAGGAGGGAGGAGGGAGGAGGGGGAGGAGGGATGGGGGGAAGGAGGGAGTAGGTCGGCATATGCCAGGGCGCAAATCCAGTCAAGCAGGTTTGCAGGTATATATATACACACACACACACACCCTCCCCTCTCATACCTGTGTAGGGCGTGGCTATGACAGGTACACCTGCAGCTGTCACAATGACTCCAAGGCTACAGGTGTCACAATGTCTCCAAGGCTACAGGTGTCACAATGTCTCCAAGGCCACTGGTGTCACAATGTCTCCAAGGCCACTGGTGTCACAATGTCTCCAAGGCCACTGGTGTCACAATGTCTCCAAGGCCACTGGTGTCACAATGTTTCCAAGGCCACTGGTGTCACAATGTCTCCAAGGCTACAGGTGTCACAATGTCTCCAATGCCACTGGTGTCACAATGTCTCCAATGCCACTGGTGTCACAATGTCTCCAAGGCTACAGGTGTCACAATGTCTCCAAGGCTACAGGTGTCAAAATGTATCCAAGGCTACAGGTGTAAAAAATGTCTCTAAGGCTACATGTGTCACAATGTCTTTACAACCTGACAGACACCATATAACCATCACTACAACCTGACAGACACCATATAACCATCACTACAACCTGACAGACACCATATAACCATCACTACAACCTGACACCACATAACCATCACTACAACCTGACAGACACCACATAACCATCACTACAACCTGACAGACACCACATAACCATCACTATAACCTGACAGACACCATATAACCATCACTACAACCTGACAGACACCATATAACCATCACTATAACCTGACAGACACCATACAGCCATCACTATAACCTGACAGACACCATATAACCATCACTACAACCTGACAGACACCACATAACCATCACTACAACCTGACAGACACCATATAACCATCACTATAACCTGACAGACACCATATAACCATCACTATAACCTGACGGACACCATATTACCATCACTATAACCTGACAGACACCATATAACCATCACTACAACCTGACAGACACCATATAACCATCACTACAACCTGACACCATATAACCATCACTACAACCTGACAGACACCATATAACCATCACTATAACCTGACACTATATAACCATCACTATAACCTGACAGACACCACATAACCATCACTACAACCTGACAGACACCATATAACCATCACTACAACCTGACAGACACCATATAACCATCACTATAACCTGACACTATATAACCATCACTACAACCTGACAGACACGATATTACCATCACTATAACCTGACAGACACCATATAACCATCACTACAACCTGACAGACACCATATAACCATCACTATAACCTGACAGACACCATATAACCATCACTACAACCTGACAGACACCATATAACCATCACTACAACCTGACAGACACCATATAACCATCACTACAACCTGACAGACACCATATAACCATCACTACAACCTGACAGACACCATATAACCATCACTATAACCTGACAGACACCATATAACCATCACTATAACCTGACACTATATAACCATCACTACAACCTGACAGACACCATATAACCATCACTACAACCTGACAGACACCATATAACCATCACTATAACCTGACACTATATAACCATCACTACAACCTGACAGACACCATATTACCATCACTATAACCTGACAGACACCATATAACCATCACTACAACCTGACAGACACCATATTACCATCACTATAACCTGACAGACACCATATAACCATCACTACAACCTGACAGACACCATATAACCATCACTATAACCTGACAGACACCATATAACCATCACTACAACCTGACAGACACCATATAACCATCACTATAACCTGACAGACACCACATAACCATCACTACAACCTGACACCATATAACCATCACTATAACCTGACAGACACCACATTTGTAAGTCGCTCTGGATAAGAGCGTCTGCTAAATGACTTAAATGTAAATGTAAATAACCATCACTATAACCTGACAGACACCATATAACCATCACTACAACCTGACAGACACCACATAACCATCACTATAACCTGACAGACACCATATAACCATCACTACAACCTGACACCACATAACCATCACTATAACCTGACAGACACCATATAACCATCACTACAACCTGACAGACACCATATGACCATCACTATAACCTGACAGACACCATATAACCATCACTATAACCTGACAGACACCATATAACCATCACTATAACCTGACAGACACCATATAACCATCACTACAACCTGACAGACACCATATAACCATCACTACAACCTGACAGACACCACATAACCATCACTACAACCTGACAGACACCATACAACCATCACTATAACCTGACAGACACCATATAACCATCACTACAACCTGACAGACACCATATAACCATCACTACACCCTGACATGAGACACGTAAACAGAACGGACCTAGTTAACAACAGAAGCTAAACCCATGAGGCTGATAACCTCTGTGGGCTTTAGCAGGGCTGTGTGTCTGATGCCGGCTGATAGGGGTTCCTTTGTCTGTCTGATGGAGAATTGGCCACGTGTCCTGCAGTGTGTGTGTGTGTGTGTGTGTGTGTGTGTGTGTGTGTGTGTGTGTGTGTGTGTGTGTGTGTGTGTGTGTGTGTGTGTGTGTGTGTGTGTGTGTGTGTGTGTGTGTGTGTGTGTGTGTGCGTGCGTGCGTGCGTGTGTGTGTGTGATGTGACCAGCCCACTGGTCAGGCTGGTGGGTTTAGTGGGCCCGGACGGAGGGACAGGACAGGATTTTGTGGACAGCACTTTAACTATCCCAGGGGGGCTTGGGAGGCTTTGGGTGTTTGCTGGACGTGGAGCCGGGCTTGTTGGGTCACACATACACACGCTGGTGCACAAACACACACAGGGGTTTTGGATCGGCTGGATCCGGGCCTGATGCCTTTGTTCTGGGTCTCTAGGTTGGCCAACACAATGCGAGGTCAGTTTGTCTATTTCTCCACTCACCCAATGCTGCTGGTGAAATCACTCTGGAACGATCTATTCAGACATTACTGGAATTCTGGATGGTGTCACATTCACAGTAGTTTAGAAATTCCAGTATGAGGAGCCAGACTTTCCCCTGAAGCTCTCTGAGTAGGAATGACACAGTTCATTACCCTGAAGCTCTCTGAGTATGAATGATGCAGTTCATTACCCTGAAGCTCTCTGTACACAGTTCATTACCCTGAAGCTCTCTGAGTATGAATGATGTAGTTCATTACCCTGAAGCACTCTGAGTATGAATGATGCAGTTCATTACCCTGAAGCTCTCTGAGTATGAATGATGCAGTTCATTACCCTGAAGCTCTCTGAGTATGAATGATGCAGTTCTCCCATGAACTTTCCCCCCATTTCATTGGTCCGTTCCCCATCTCTATATCCATCAGCCCCGCTGCTATTGGTCTTTTGTTACCCCTACATCCCATGTGTCTAGGATTAAGCCCGATTCTCACAGCACTTTGTCTTCTGTTTTCAGGCCCACCCCTCCTCCGCGTGTCATCGATGGCCATCCTGCATACAGGGTGAGATGCATCCTGGGTGTTCGACCACGGGACAGAGGTTTCCAGTACCTGGTTGACTGGGGGGGGGGGTTCTGGTCTGGAGGAGAGGTGCTGGGTCCCCGCTAGAGACATCCTGGACCCAGCCCTCATCGCCGACTTCCACCGCTGACACCCCGGTCAACCAGGTAGGATCCCAGGTAGGATCCCAGGTAGAATCCCAGGTACGATCCCAGGTAGAATCCCAGGTAGGATCCCAGGTAGGATCCCTGGTATGTACCCAGGTAGGATACCAGGTAGGATCCCAGGTATGTACCCAGGTAGGATCCCAGGTATGTACCCAGGTAGGATACCAGGTAGGATCCCAGGTATGTACCCAGGTAGGATCCCAGGTATGTACCCAGGTAGGATACCAGGTATGTACCCAGGTATGTACCCAGGTAGGATACCAGGTAGAATCCCAGGTATGTACCCAGGTAGGATCCCAGGTATGTACCCAGGTAGGATCCCAGGTATGTACCCAGGTAGGATCCCAGGTATGTACCCAGATAGGATCCCAGGTAGGATCCCAGGTGGAGCCTCTAGAGGGGTTGGGGGGTGTACTGTCACACCCTGATCTGTTTCACCTGTCTTGTTTCACCTGACCACTCTGCCTGAGCCTGCCTGACCACTCTGCCTGACCACTCTGCCTGACCACTCTGCCTGACCACTCTGCCTGAGCCTGCCTGACCACTCTGCCTGACCACTTTGCCTGACCACTCTGCCTGACCACTCTGCCTGACCACTCTGCCTGAGCCTGCCTGACCACTCTGCCTGACCACTCTGCCTGAGCCTGCCTGACCACTCTGCCTGACCACTCTGCCTGAGCCTGCCCACTCTGCCTGACCACTCTGCCTGACTACTCTGCCTGACCACTCTGCCTGACCACTCTGCCTGAGCCTGCCTGACCACTCTGCCTGACCACTCTGCCTGAGCCTGCCTGACCACTCTGCCTGACCACTCTGCCTGACCACTCTGCCTGACCACTCTGCCTGAGCCTGCCTGCCGCTCGGTACCGTTGCCCCACCTCTAGATTACTGACCTCTGCCTGACCCTGACCCTTGCCTGTCCTGACTCTGAGCCCGCCTGACCACTCTGCCTGAGCCTACCTGACCACTCTGCCTGAGCCTGCCTGACCACTCTGACTGAGTCTGCCTGCTGACCTGTACCGTTGCCCCACCTCTGGTTTACTGACCTCTGCCCGACCCTGACCTGTCTATTATCTGCTCCACCTCTGGTTTACTGACCCCTGCCTGACCCTGACCTGTCTATTATCTGCCCCACCTCTGGTTTACTGACCCCTGCCTGACCCTGACCTGTCTATTATCTGCTCCACCTCTGGTTTACTGACCCCTGCCTGACCCTGACCTGTCTATTATCTGCTCCACCTCTGGTTTACTGACCTCTGCCTGACCCTGACCTGTCTATTTTCTGCCCCACCTCTGGTTTACTGACCCCTGCCTGACCCTGACCCCTGCCTGACCCTGACCTGTCTATTATTTGCTCCACCTCTGGTTTACTGACCCCTGCCTGTCTTGACCTGTCTATTATCTGCTCCGCCTCTGGTTTACTGATCCCTGCCTGACCCTGACCGGTACCGTTGCCCAACCTCTGGTTTACTGACCCCTGCCTGTCTTGACCTGTCTATTATCTGCTCCACCTCTGGTTTACTGATCCCTGCCTGACTCTGACTGGTACGGTTGCCCAACCTCTGGTTTACTGACCCCTGCCTGACCCTGACCTGTCTATTATCGGCTCCTGGTGGGTTATTAAACCATTGTTAATTCAACATTGTTGTCTGCATCTGGGTCTTACCTTCATACCTGATAATAGTATGGACCATCATCACCTTTCTAGAAGATACTCATGTGGGGAAATAACTCTGACTCCACACAGAGAGTATCTTATAGGTGATCATACTCCCTGCATTGGACGGGTCACCATTTTGAGGCGGAGTCACAGGGTTGCCAAGGAAGCATTGCATAGATGCAAATAGGGCTTGTCACATTCTTTAGTGTGTGTGTGTGTGTGTGTGTGTGTGTGTGTGTGTGTGTGTGTGTGTGTGTGTGTGTGTGTGTGTGTGTGTGTGTGTGTGTGTGTGTGTGTGTGTGTGTGTGTGTGTGTGTGTGTGTGTGTGTGTGTGTGTGTGTGTGTGTGTGTGTGTGTGTGGCACACCTCTGCTGTGGGAGAAAATGTATCTGTGTCTTTAGTCTTATTGGGGAAACTCCTGCCGTTGAGATGCACTACACAGACACACCCCTTCCATAGCTACAACAGTCCTGGTTCAACGCGTAGCACTACACAGACACCCCTTCCATAGCTACAACAGACCTGGTTCAACCTGTAGCACTACACAGACACACCCCTTCCATAGTTACAACAGACCTGGTTCAACCTGTAGCACTACATAGACACCCCGTCCATAGCTACAACAGACCTGGTTCAACCTGTAGCACTACACAGACACCCCTTCCATAGTTACAACAGACCTGGTTCAGCCTGTAGCACTACACAGACACCCCTTCCATAGTTACAACAGACCTGGTTCAGCACTACACAGACACCCCTTCCATAGCTACAACAGTCCTGGTTCAGCCTGTAGCACTACACAGACACCCCTTCCATAGCTACAACAGACCTGGTTCAACCTGTAGCACTACACAGACACCCCTTCCATAGCTACAACAGACCTGGTTCAGCCTGTAGCACTACACAGACACCCCTTCCATAGCTACAACAGACCTGGTTCAGCACTACACAGACACCCCTTCCATAGTTACAACAGTCCTGGTTCAGCCTGTAGCACTACACAGACACCCCTTCCATAGCTACAACAGACCTGGTTCAGCACTACACAGACACCCCTTCCATAGCTACAACAGACCTGGTTCAGCACTACACAGACACCCCTTCCATAGTTACAACAGTCCTGGTTCAGCCTGTAGCACTACACAGACACCCCTTCCATAGCTACAACAGACCTGGTTCAGCACTACACAGACACCCCTTCCATAGCTACAACAGTCCTGGTTCAGCCTGTAGCACTACACAGACACCCCTTCCATAGCTACAACAGACCTGGTTCAACCTGTAGCACTACACAGACACCCCTTCCATAGCTACAACAGACCTGGTTCAGCCTGTAGCACTACACAGACACCCCTTCCATAGCTACAACAGACCTGGTTCAGCCCTACACAGACACCCCTTCCATAGTTACAACAGTCCTGGTTCAGCCTGTAGCACTACACAGACACCCCTTCCATAGCTACAACAGACCTGGTTCAACCTGTAGCACTACACAGACACCCCTTCCATAGCTACAACAGACCTGGTTCAGCCTGTAGCACTACACAGACACCCCTTCCATAGCTACAACAGACCTGGTTCAGCCCTACACAGACACCCCTTCCATAGTTACAACAGTCCTGGTTCAGCCTGTAGCACTACACAGACACCCCTTCCATAGCTACAACAGACCTGGTTCAGCACTACACAGACACCCCTTCCATAGTTACAACAGTCCTGGTTCAACCTGTAGCACTACACAGACACCCCTTCCATAGCAACAACAGACCTGGTTCAACCTGTAGCACTACACAGACACCCATTCCATAGCAACAACAGACCTGGTTCAACCTGTAGCACTACACAGACACCCCTTCCATAGTTACAACAGTCCTGGTTCAGCCTGTAGCACTACACAGACACCACTTCCATAGCAACAACAGACCTGGTTCAACCTGTAGCACTACACAGACACCCCTTCCATAGCAACAACAGACCTGGTTCAACCTGTAGCACTACACAGACACCCCTTCCATAGCAACAACAGACCTGGTTCAACCTGTAGCACTACACAGACACCCATTCCATAGCAACAACAGACCTGGTTCAACCTGTAGCACTACACAGACACCCCTTCCATAGTTACAACAGTCCTGGTTCAGCCTGTAGCACTACACAGACCCCACTTCCATAGCAACAACAGACCTGGTTCAACCTGTAGCACTACACAGACACCCCTTCCATAGCAACAACAGACCTGGTTCAACCTGTAGCACTACACAGACACCCCTTCCATAGTTACAACAGTCCTGGTTCAGCCTGTAGCACTACACAGACACCCCTTCCATAGCAATAACAGACCTGGTTCAACCTGTAGCACTACACAGACACCCCTTCCATAGCTACAACAGTCCTGATTCAACCTGTAGTACTACACAGACACCCCTCCCATAGCTACAACAGTCCTGGTTCAACCTGTAGCACTACACAGACACCCCTTCCATAGCAACAACAGACCTGGTTCAACCTGTAGCACTACACAGACACCCCTTCCATGGTTACAACAGTCCTGGTTCAGCCTGTAGCACTACACAGACACCCCTTCCATAGCTACAACAGACCTGGTTCAGCACTACACAGACACCCCTTCCATAGTTACAACAGTCCTGGTTCAACCTGTAGCACTACACAGACATCCCTTCCATAGTTACAACAGTCCTGGTTCAGCCTGTAGCACTACACAGACACCCCTTCCATATTTACAACAGTCCTGGTTCAGCCTGTAGCACTACACAGACACCACTTCCATAGCAACAACAGACCTGGTTCAACCTGTAGCACTACACAGACACCCCTTCCATAGCAACAACAGACCTGGTTCAACCTGTAGCACTACACAGACACCCCTTCCATAGTTACAACAGTCCTGGTTCAGCCTGTAGCACTACACAGACACCCCTTCCATAGCAACAACAGTCCTGGTTCAACCTGTAGCACTACACAGACACCCCTTCCATAGTTACAACAGTCCTGGTTCAACCTGTAGCACTACACAGACACCCCTTCCATAGCTACAACAGTCCTGACACCCCTTCCATAGTTACAACAGACCTGGTTCATCCTGTAGCACTACACAGACACCCCTTCCATAGTTACAACAGTCCTGGTTCAGCCTGTAGCACTACACAGACACCACTTCCATATCTACAACAGACCTGGTTCATCCTGTAGCACTACACAGACACCCCTTCCATAGTTACAACAGTCCTGGTTCAACGCGTAGCACTACACAGACACCCCTTCCATAGTTACAACAGTCCTGGTTCAGCCTGTAGCACTACACAGACACCACTTCCATAGCAACAACAGACCTGGTTCAACCTGTAGCACTACACAGACACCCCTTCCATAGCAACAACAGACCTGGTTCAACCTGTAGCACTACACAGACACCCCTTCCATAGTTACAACAGTCCTGGTTCAGCCTGTAGCACTACACAGACACCCCTTCCATAGCAATAACAGACCTGGTTCAACCTGTAGCACTACACAGACACCCCTTCCATAGCTACAACAGTCCTGATTCAACCTGTAGTACTACACAGACACCCCTCCCATAGCTACAACAGTCCTGGTTCAACCTGTAGCACTACACAGACACCCCTTCCATAGCAACAACAGACCTGGTTCAACCTGTAGCACTACACAGACACCCCTTCCATAGCAACAACAGACCTGGTTCAACCTGTAGCACTACACAGACACCCCTTCCATAGCTACAACAGTCCTGATTCAACCTGTAGTACTACACAGACACCCCTTCCATAGCTACAACAGTCCTGGTTCAACCTGTAGCACTACACAGACACCCCTTCCATAGCTACAACAGTCCTGGTTCAACCTGTAGCACTACACAGACACCCCTTCCATAGTTACAACAGTCCTGGTTCAACCTGTAGCACTACACAGACACCCCTTCCATAGCTACAACAGTCCTGACACCCCTTCCATAGTTACAACAGACCTGGTTCAGCACCACAGACACCCCTTCCATATCTACAACAGACCTGGTTCATCCTGTAGCACTACACAGACACCGCTTCCATAGTTACAACAGACCTGGTTCAGCACTACACAGACACCCCTTTCATAGCAACAACAGACCTGGTTCAACCTGTAGCACTACACAGACACCCCTTCCATAGCTACAACAGTCCTGGTTCAACCTGTAGCACTACACAGACACCCCTTCCATAGCTACAACAGACCTGGTTCAGCACTACACAGACACCCCTTTCATAGCAACAACAGACCTGATACCCCTTCCATAGCTACAACAGACCTGATACCCCTTCCATAGCAACAACTACAATCACATTGAAATCCTTTTTATTTCACCATGTCAGCAGTAAAATGCCTGCACTTGACATGGAGCCTGTATGGAACAGGTGTGGGATCTATGCGTCTGTATGTACTACCCTGAGACACACCTGAGGCAGGTACACCTGTGGCATGGCATTATGTTCTGTAGTGATGTGAGGGTGGCATCCACACAGGCAACACACCTGGCTGTCCTCCACGCCCACGCAGGTGGAATCCTACCAGGTAAGGAGAGGGGAGGAGGGGTGGAGCTACAGCAAAGTGGATTATATCAGGTTTACAGAGAGAGGGATGTGTACGTAGCAGTACAATACAAAACAGTCACAATCCATGGTTCACAGGAACCAACACAGCACCACCCCAGAGAAACATGTCTTTAACTCTCATCTGTCGATACCATCCTCCACTGAACAAAACCCCTCCCCAGAATTGTTTAAATGTTAGTGACATGGACCTGTCCACACCTCCACCCAGTCAATGAGATCTGTTTCCTGAACGCAGGAGGAGAATGCTTCTACAATGCAGTTCCACCAGTTTACTGAAGGCACGTTCAAACCAGACATTCCAGTGACTCACGTTGGCATGCAGGTGTATTACCATGAAACCACAATACAGAACACCACCCTATCTCTAACAAATACCTTCCTCTTGTTACCTCCAGACATTAGATTACATGATGATACCACAGTAGAATATAGATAGAGAGAGAGAGACAGAGAGAGAAGAGAATGAGAGAGAGAGAGAGAGAGAGAGAGAGAGAGAGAGAGAGAGAGAGAGAGAGAGAGAGAGAGAGAGAGAGACAGACAGACAGAGAGACAGACAGACAGACAGACAGACAGACAGACAGACAGACAGACAGACAGACAGACAGACAGACAGACAGACAGACAGACAGACAGACAGACAGACAGACAGACAGACAGACAGACAGACAGACAGACAGACAGACAGACAGACAGACAGACAGACAGACAGACAGACAGACAGTGAGGACTGTACCCTCCATGGATTCTAACCTACATTATTGGTGTAAGAATGCACTACTGATGGGGCCAGTGTAACGGTACAGGCCCTCAGATCCTCAACAAGTTCTAGAGCTGCACCATCGAGAGCATCTTGCCTGGCTACATCACCACTTAGTATGGGAACTGCTTGGTATCCGACCGCAAGGCGCTACAGAGGGTAGTGCGTACGACCCAGCTTCTTGCCACCCAGGACCTCTATACCAGACGATGTGAAAGACTCCAGTCACCCAAGCCACAGACTGTTCTCTCTGCTACCGAAAGGCAAGAGGTACCAAGCCACAGACTGTTCTCTCTGCTACCGAAAGGCAAGAGGTACCAAGCCACAGACTGTTCTCTCTCTGCTACCGAACGGCAAGCAGTACCAAGCCACAGACTGTTCTCTCTGCTACCGAACGGCAAGCAGTACCAAGCCACAGACTGTTCTCTCTGCTACCGAAAGGTAAGAGGTACCAAGCCACAGACTGTTCTCTCTGCTACCGAAAGGCAAGAGGTACCAAGCCACAGACTGTTCTCTGGAACCAATAGGACCCTGAACAGCTTCTAATCCCAAGCCGTAAGACTTCTAAACAAGACTAAACAAGACGTCTAAACAAGACTGCTAAACAAGACTAAACAAGACTGCTAAACAAAACTGCTAAACAAGACTGCCAAACAAGACTGCTAAACAAGACTAAACAAGACAACTAAACAAGACTGCTAAACAAGACTGCCAAACAAGACGGCTAAACAAGACTAAACAAGACAACTAAACAAGACTGCTAAACAAGACTGCCAAACAAGACTACTAAACAAGACTGCTAAACAAGACTGCTAAACAAGACTGCTAAACAAGACTTCTAAAACAAAACTTCTAAACAAGACTGCTAAACAAGACTGCCAAACAAGACTAAACAAGACTGCTAAACAAGACTGCTAAACAAGACTGCCAAACAAGACTAAACAAGACTGCTAAACAAGACTAAACAAGACTGCCAAACAAGACTGATAAACATGACTGCTAAACATGACTGCTAAACAAGACTAAACAAGACTGCTAAACAAGACTAAACAAGACTGCCAAACAAGACTAAACAAGACTGCCAAACAAGACTGCTAAACAAGACTGCCAAACAAGACTGATAAACATGACTGCTAAACATGACTGCTAAACAAGACTAAACAAGACTGCTAAACAAGACTAAACAAGACTGCTAAACAAGACTAAACAAGACTGCCAAACAAGACTGATAAACATGACTGCTAAACATGACTGCTAAACAAGACTAAACAAGACTGCTAAACAAGACTAAACAAGACTGCTAAACAAGACTGCTAAACAAGACTGCTAAACAAGACTGCTAAACAAGACTGCCAAACAAGACTGCTAAACAAGACTGCCAAACAAGACTGCTAAACAAGACTGCTAAACAAGACTGCCAAACAAGACTGCTAAACAAGACTGCCAAACAAGACTGCTCAACAAGACTGCTCAACAAGACTGCTCAACAAGACTACCAAACAAGACTGCTCAACAAGACTGCTAAACAAGACTGCTAAACAAGACTGCTAAACAAGACTGCTCAACAAGACTGCTAAACAAGACTGCTAAACAAGACTGCTAAACAGCTAATCAGATGGTTACCCAGACTACCTGCAGTGACCCTTTTTTGCACTGACTCTCTGCCCACACACTGGACTCTATCCACACACTGGACTCTATCCACACACTGGACTCTATCCACACACTGGACTCTACCCACACACTGGACTCTATCCACACACTGGACTCTATCCACACACTGGACTCTATCCACACACTGGACTCTACCCACACACTGGACTCTACCCACACACTGACTCTACCCACACACTGGACTCTACCCACACACTGGACTCTACCCACACACTGGACTCTACTCACACACTGGACTCTACCCACACACTGGACTCTACCCACACACTGACTCTACCCACATACTGGACTCGACCCAGACACTGAATCTACCTACACACTCACACACACAAAAATATCTTCCCAGACCACATGGCTATTAGAGGTCTGAATAATGTGACTTCAGAGACCACATGTTGATACTTGACTGGTAAACCACAGTTTATGCCAGTACCCACACAATCCTTCAAGAGTCTACACACACACACACACACACACAAACACACGGTCGGACAGCCTGACAAATGAACTTGAGCTCGCTCTAGGGGCCAGAGGGTGTAGGTTGTGACCCTTGGGGCGTCAACCAGCCGTATAAAGAGACTTCTCTGGAATAGAGAGGGACATAATACTTCAAACACAGGAACTCTGACAACCCACAGCAAACACACACACACACATATATAAACACACACACACCCACCCCCCCACACACACACACACACACATATATATATAAACACAACACACAGAATATATCAACAAAAAAATTGCCACAGATACTACTAGGCTTTACTTAGTGAATGTCATTCTGTGGGACAAGCTCACCTCTAATGTTCTGAAAGCATCCTCTGGGCAATTCAGAAAAGGATGACCTCATTGTGATGTGTCCTGTCACTGTTATCTCTGTCAGCAGCCCAGACCTGACATGTCACTGTTATCTCTGTCAGCAGCCCAGCACTGACATGTCACCATTATCTCTGTCAGCAGCCCAGCACTGACATGTCACCATTATCTCTGTCAGCAGCCCAGCACCATTATCTCTGTCAGCAGCCCAGCACTGACATGTCACCATTATCTCTGTCAGCAGCCCAGCACTGACATGTCACCATTATCTCTGTCAGCAGCCCAGCACTGACATGTCACCGTTATCTCTGCCAGCAGCCCAGCACCATTATCTCTGTCAGCAGCCCAGCACTGACATGTCACCATTATCTCTGTCAGCAGCCCAGCACTGACATGTCACCATTATCTCTGTCAGCAGCCCAGCACTGACATGTCACTGTTATCTCTGTCAGCAGCCCAGCACTGACATGTCACCGTTATCTCTGCCAGCAGCCCAGCACCATTATCTCTGTCAGCAGCCCAGCACTGTTATCTCTGTCAGCAGCCCAGCACTGACATGTCACCATTATCTCTGTCATCAGCCCAGCACTGACATGTCACCATTATCTCTGTCAGCAGCCCAGCACTGACATGTCACCATTATCTCTGTCATCAGCCCAGCACTGACATGTCACCATTATCTCTGTCAGCAGCCCAGCACTGATATGTTACCATTATCTCTGCCAGCAGTCCAGCACCATTATCTCTGTCAGCAGCCCAGCACTGACATGTCACCGTTATCTCTGTCAGCAGCCCAGCACTGACATGTCACCATTATCTCTGTCATCAGCCCATGTCACTGTTATCTCTGCCAGCAGCCCAGCACCATTATCTCTGTCATCAGCCCAGCACTGACATGTCACCGTTATCTCTGTCAGCAGCCCAGTACTGACATGTCACTGTTATCTCTGTCAGCAGCCCAGCACTGACATGTCACCATGTCACCATTATCTCTGCCAGCAGCCCAGCACTGACATGTCACCATTATCTCTGCCAGCAGCCCAGCACTGACATGTCACTGTTATCTCTGCCAGCAGCCCAGCACCATTATCTCTGTCAGCAGCCCAGCACTGACATGTCACCGTTATCTCTGTCAGCAGCCCAGCACCATTATCTCTGTCAGCAGCCCAGCACTGACATGTCACCGTTATCTCTGTCAGCAGCCCAGCACCATTATCTCTGTCAGCAGCCCAGCACTGACATGTCACCGTTATCTCTGTCAGCAGCCCAGCACTGACATGTCACCGTTATCTCTGTCAGCAGCCCAGTACTGACATGTCACCATGTCACCATTATCTCTGCCAGCAGCCCAGCACTGACATGTCACCATTATCTCTGCCAGCAGCCCAGCACTGACATGTCACTGTTATCTCTGCCGGCAGCCCAGCACTGACATGCCACTGTTATCTCTGCCAGCAGCCCAACCCCATTATCTCTGCCAGCAGCCCAACCCCATTATCTCTGCCAGCAGCCCAGCACTGTTATCTCTGTCAGCAGCCCAGCACTGTTATCTCTGCCAGCAGCCCAGCACCATTATCTCTGCCAGCAGCCCAGCACCATTATCTCTGTCAGCAGCCCAGTACTGTTATCTCTGTCAGCAGCCCAGCACTGTTATCTCTGTCAGCAGCCCAGCACTGTTATCTCTGCCAGCAGCCCAGCACTGTTATCTCTGTCAGCAGCCCAGCACTGTTATCTCTGCCAGCAGCCCAGCACCATTATCTCTGTCAGCAGCCCAGCACTGTTATCTCTGCCAGCAGCCCAGCCCTGACCTGTCCATCTGACACCTGTTGACTGTGATGCAGGGAACAATGGTGGTGCTGTTGACATTACATTCAGCAAGGCCTTGGGCTGATGGGTCTGGGAGGGGGAGGGATAACTCAACAACATGCTGTTAAGTTTCCATCCATCTGAACACACACACACACAGCCTCACACACAGCCTCACACACAGCCTCACACACACACACACACACACACACATTCTCACACACACACACACACAGCCTAACATGCTCACACACACACACACACACACACACACACACACACACACACACACACACACACACACACACACACACACACACACACACACACACACACACACACACACACACACACACACACACACACAGCCTCACATACACACACACACACAGCTTCACATACACACACACACACACAGCCTCACACACAGCCTCACACACACACACACACACACACACACACACACACACACACACACACACACACACACACACACACACACACACACACACACACACACACACACACACACAGTCGCACAGACACAGACACACAGTCACAGTCACACAGACACACAGTCACACAGACACAGTCACACAGACACACAGTCACACAGACACACAGTCACTCAGACACACAGACACACAGTCACACAGACACACAGACACAGTCACACAGACACACAGTCACACAGACACACAGTCACATAGACACACAGTCACAGTCACACAGACACAGACACAGTCACAGTCACACAGACAGACACACAGTCACAGTCACACAGACACAGACAATCACTCAGAGTGACAGTCACACAGTCACACAGACACAGACAGACACACAGACACAGTCACAGTAACACAGACACAGTAACACACGTCTCTAATGACTAACTGGTTCTGGTTGTGTTCAGCGTGATCAGTTCCTCTAGCTCTGTTGTTTCCTGACCACAGCTCTCACTCTCCCTCTCTCTCTCTCGCACACACACACACGCACGCACGCACGCACGCACGCACGCACACACACACACACACACACACACACACACACACACACACACACACACACACACACACACACAGGGGCAAGGGAGCAGAGCTGCATATAATCACAGGCTGCAGACATGACAGTGTAAACAGTGGTAGCATTCCAAATGTCACCCTAGTCCCTATATAGTGCACTACTTTAGACCATAGGGATATGTTCCCTATATAGTGCACTACTTTAGACCATAGGGATATGTTCCCTATATAGTGCACTACCAGGACCATAGGGATCTGTTCCCTATATAGCGCACTACCAGGACCATAGGGGTCTGTTCCCTATATAGCGCACTACCAGGACCATAGGGGTCTGTTCACTATATAGCGCACTACCAGGACCATAGGGGTCTGTTCCCTATATAGTGCACTACCAGGACCATAGGGGTCTGTTCCCTTTATAGTGCACTACTTTAGACCAGGACCATAGGGATCTGTTCCCTTTATAGTGCACTACTTTAGACCAGGACCATAGGGGTCTGTTCCCTATATAGTGCACTACCAGGACCATAGGGATCTGTTCCCTATATAGTGCACTACCAGGACCATAGGGATCTGTTCCCTATATAGCGCACTACCAGGACCATAGGGGTCTGTTCCCTATATAGTGCACTACCAGGACCATAGGGATCTGTTCCCTATATAGCGCACTACCAGGACCATAGGGGTCTGTTCCCTATATAGCGCACTACCAGGACCATAGGGGTCTGTTCCCTATATAGTGCACTACCAGGACCATAGGGATATGTTCCCTATATAGTGCACTACCAGGACCATAGGGATCTGTTCCCTATATAGTGCACTACCAGGACCATAGGGATATAGCGCACTACCAGGAGGGGTCTGTTCCCTATATAGCCTACCAGGACCATAGGGATCTGTTCCCTATAGCGCACTACCAGGACCATAGGGGTCTGTTCCCTATATAGCGCACTACCAGGACCATAGGGTCTGTTCCTATAGCGCACTACCAGGACCATAGGGATATGTTCCCTATATAGTGCACTACCAGGACCATAGGGGTCTGTTCCCTATACTACCAGGACCATAGGGATATGTTCCCTATACTACCAGGACCATAGGGATCTGTTCCCTATATAGCGCACTACCAGGACCATAGGGGTCTGTTCCCTATATAGCGCACTACCAGGACCATAGGGGTCTGTTCCCTATATAGCGCACTACCAGGACCATAGGGATATGTTCCCTATATAGTGCACTACCAGGACCATAGGGGTCTGTTCCCTATATAGCGCACTACCAGGACCATAGGGATATGTTCCCTATATAGCGCACTACCAGGACCATAGGGATATGTTCCCTATATAGCGCACTACCAGGACCATAGGGATATGTTCCCTATATAGTGCACTACCAGGACCATAGGGATATGTTCCCTATATAGCGCACTACCAGGACCATAGGGATATGTTCCCTATATAGCGCACTACCAGGACCATAGGGATATGTTCCCTATATAGCGCACTACCAGGACCATAGGGATATGTTCCCTATATAGTGCACTACTTTAGACCAGGACCCATAGGGGTCTGTTCCCTTTATAGTGCACTACTTTAGACCAGGACCCATAGGGGTCTGTTCCCTATATAGTGCACTACTTTAGACCAGGACCCATAGGGGTCTGTTCCCTTTATAGTGCACTACTTTAGACCAGGACCCATAGGGGTCTGTTCCCTTTATAGTGCACTACTTTAGACCAGGACCATAGGGGTCTGTTCCCTATATAGTGCACTACTTTAGACTAGGACCCATAGGGATCTGTTCCCTATATAGTGCACTACTTTTGACCAGGACCATAGGGGTCTGTTCCCTATATAGTGCACTACTTTAGACCAGGACCATAGGGGTCTGTTCCCTATATAGTGCACTACTTTAGACTAGGACCCATAGGGATCTGTTCCCTATATAGTGCACTACTTTAGACCAGGACCATAGGGGTCTGTTCCCTATATAGTGCACTACTTTAGACCAGGACCATAGGGGTCTGTTCCCTATATAGTGCACTACTTTAGACCAGGACCATAGGGGTCTGTTCCCTATATAGTGCACTACCAGGACCATAGGGGTCTGTTCCCTATATAGCGCACTACCAGGACCATAGGGGTCTGTTCCCTATATAGCGCACTACCAGGACCATAGGGATATGTTCCCTATATAGTGCACTACCAGGACCATAGGGGTCTGTTCCCTATATAGCGCACTACCAGGACCATAGGGATATGTTCCCTATATAGCGCACTACCAGGACCATAGGGATATGTTCCCTATATAGCGCACCAGCAGGACCATAGGGATATGTTCCCTATATAGTGCACTACCAGGACCATAGGGATATGTTCCCTATATAGCGCACTACCAGGACCATAGGGATATGTTCCCTATATAGCGCACTACCAGGACCATAGGGATATGTTCCCTATATAGCGCACTACCAGGACCATAGGGATATGTTCCCTATATAGTGCACTACTTTAGACCAGGACCCATAGGGGTCTGTTCCCTTTATAGTGCACTACTTTAGACCAGGACCCATAGGGGTCTGTTCCCTATATAGTGCACTACTTTAGACCAGGACCCATAGGGGTCTGTTCCCTTTATAGTGCACTACTTTAGACCAGGACCCATAGGGGTCTGTTCCCTTTATAGTGCACTACTTTAGACCAGGACCATAGGGGTCTGTTCCCTATATAGTGCACTACTTTAGACTAGGACCCATAGGGATCTGTTCCCTATATAGTGCACTACTTTTGACCAGGACCATAGGGGTCTGTTCCCTATATAGTGCACTACTTTAGACCAGGACCATAGGGGTCTGTTCCCTATATAGTGCACTACTTTAGACTAGGACCCATAGGGATCTGTTCCCTATATAGTGCACTACTTTAGACCAGGACCATAGGGGTCTGTTCCCTATATAGTGCACTACTTTAGACCAGGACCATAGGGGTCTGTTCCCTATATAGTGCACTACTTTAGACCAGGACCATAGGGGTCTGTTCCCTATATAGTGCACTACCAGGACCATAGGGGTCTGTTCCCTATATAGCGCACTACCAGGACCATAGGGGTCTGTTCCCTATATAGCGCACTACCAGGACCATAGGGGTCTGTTCCCTATATAGCGCACTACCAGGACCATAGGGGTCTGTTCCCTATATAGTGCACTACCAGGACCATAGGGTCTGTTCCCTATATAGTGCACTACCAGGACCATAGGGGTCTGTTCCCTATATAGCGCACTACCAGGACCATAGGGGTCTGTTCCCTATATAGCGCACTACCAGGACCATAGGGGTCTGTTCCCTATATAGTGCACTACCAGGACCATAGGGGTCTGTTCCCTATATAGTGCACTACCAGGACCATAGGGGTCTGTTCCCTATATAGTGCACTACCAGGACCATAGGGGTCTGTTCCCTATATAGTGCACTACCAGGACCATAGGGGTCTGTTCCCTATATAGTGCACTACCAGGACCATAGGGGTCTGTTCCCTATATAGTGCACTACCAGGACCATAGGGGTCTGTTCCCTATATAGTGCACTACCAGGACCATAGGGGTCTGTTCCCTATATAGTGCACTACCAGGACCATAGGGGTCTGTTCCCTATATAGTGCACTACCAGGACCATAGGGATATGTTCCCTATATAGTGCACTACTTTAGACCAGGACCATAGGGATATGTTCCCTATATAGTGCACTACTTTAGACCAGGACCATAGGGGTCTGTTCCCTATATAGTGCACTACTTTAGACCAGGACCATAGGGATATGTTCCCTATATAGTGCACTACTTTAGACCAGGACCATAGGGATATGTTCCCTATATAGTGCACTACTTTAGACCAGGACCATAGGGGTCTGTTCCCTATATAGTGCACTACTTTAGACCAGGACCCATAGGGATCTGTTCCCTATATAGTGCACTACTTTAGACCAGGACCATAGGGGTCTGTTCCCTATATAGTGCACTACTTTAGACCAGGACTATAGGGGTCTGTTCCCTATATAGTGCACTACCAGGACCATAGGGATATGTTCCCTATATAGTGCACTACTTTAGACCAGGACCATAGGGGTCTGTTCCCTATATAGTGCACTACTTTAGACCAGGACACATAGGGATCTGTTCCCTATATAGTGCACTACTTTAGACCAGAACCATAGGGGTCTGTTCCCTATATAGTGCACTACTTTAGACCAGGACCATAGGGGTCTGTTCCCTATATAGTGCACTACTTTAGACCAGGACCCATAGGGGTCTGTTCCCTATATAGTGCACTACTTTAGACCAGGACCCATAGGGATCTGTTCCCTATATAGTGCACTACTTTAGACCAGGACCCATAGGGGTCTGTTCCCTATATAGTGCACTACTTTAGACCAGGACCCATAGGGGTCTATTCCCTATATAGTGCACTACTTTAGACCAGGACCATAGGGGTCTGTTCCCTATATAGTGCACTACTTTAGACCAGGACCCATAGGGGTCTGTTCCCTTTATAGTCCACTACTTTAGACCAGGACCATAGGGGTCTGTTCCCTTTATAGTCCACTACTTTAGACCAGGACCATATGGGTCTGTTCCCTATATAGTGCACTACTTTAGACCAGGACCCATAGGGGTCTGTTCCCTATATAGTACACTACTTTAGACCAGGACCCATAGGGGTCTGTTCCCTTTATAGTGCACTACTTTAGACCAGGACCCATAGGGGTCTGTTCCCTATATAGTGCACTACTTTAGACCAGGACCCATAGGGGTCTGTTCCCTTTATAGTGCACTACTTTAGACCAGGACCCATAGGGGTCTGTTCCCTATATAGTGCACTACTTTAGACCAGGACCCATAGGGGTCTGTTCCCTATATAGTACACGGGACGGATCCTTGGTGTAGTGCTGACTCTTTGTTTAAATTTCTGTTCTGTCTCCTCTCTTTCTCTCTCGTTCTCTCTCTCTCTCTCTTTTTCTCTCTCTCTCTCTCTCTCTCTCTCTCTCTCTCTCTCTCTCTCTCTCTCTCTCTCTCTCTCTCTCTCTCTCTCTCTCTCTCTCTCTCTCTCTCTCTCTCTCTCTCTCAAGAAGACACACATGGCCTAGTTAGGATGAGAAGACTCCTGAAACTTGAGTCATATCACTGTCCCACTCAGACACACACAGTGTGAGGAGGCTGTGGCAGGTCAGACAGGCTCTGCCAGTCCTTTTGAGGAGTCACTCGCTCTCCCAAACAAACACAAACACACACCCCAAGGGAGTGTCCTTGTTGTCGAGTCACACTTGGGTTCCATAGCTGAGAGAGGAGTAACATATGCTGTTCTGTCTCCATGGTTACAATGTAGCTACCCCACCATTGGTCAACTAGAACCATGGTCAACACTGTGACACTATATTATGACACACAATAACTCCTCCCCCTCAGAACCATGGTCAACACTGTTACACTATATTATGACACATTATAACTCCTCCCCCTCAGAACCATGGTCAACACTGTGACACTATATTATGACACACTATAACTCCTCCCCCTCAGAACCATGGTCAACACTGTTACAGTATATTATGACACACTATAACTCCTCCCCCTCAGAACCATGGTCAACACTGTTACACTATATTATGACACATTATAACTCCTCCCCCTCAGAACCATGGTCAACACTGTGACACTATATTATGACACACTATAACTCCTCCCCCTCAGAACCATGGTCAACACTTTTACAGTATATTATGACACAATATAACTCCTCCCCCTCAGAACCATGGTCAACACTGTTACACTATATTAAGACACATTATAACTCCTCCCCCTCAGAACCATGGTCAACACTGTTACACTATATTAAGACACATTATAACTCCTCCCCCTCAGAACCATGGTCAACACTGTGACACTATATTAAGACACATTATAACTCCTCCCCCTCAGAACCATGGTCAACACTGTTACAGTATATTAAGACACATTATAACTCCTCCCCCTCAGAACCATGGTCAACACTGTGACACTATATTAAGACACACACTACTTCTGATAATGGTCAACTGGTCCAACATTTTAAATGTAATTGTTTTATTTATTTTTTATTTAACCTTTATTTAGCTAAGTCAGTTAAGAACAAATTCTTATTTACAACGACGGCCTACCCCGGCCAAACCCGGACGACGCTGGGCCAATTGTGCACCGCCCTATATGACTCCCAATCACGGCCGATTGTGATACAGCCTGGATTCGAACCAGGGTGTCTGTAATGACGCCTCAAGCACTGAGATGCAGTGCCTCAACTTGTGTCAATGTATTACATCCTGACCTGTAGCCAATATATCAATGTATTACACCCTGACCTGTAGCCAATATATCAATGTATTACACCCTGACCTGTAACCAATATATCAATGTATTACAGTCTGACCTGTAGCCAATATATCAATGTATTACAGCCTGACCTGTAACCAATATATCAATGTATTACAGTCTGACCTGTAACCAATATATCAATGTATTACAGTCTGACCTGTAACCAATATATCAATGTATTACACCCTGACCTGTAGCCAATATATCAAAGTCTTACAGTCTGACCTGTAACCAATATATCAATGTATTAAACCCTGACCTGTAACCAATATATCAATATATTACAGTCTGACCTGTAACCAATATATCAATGTATTACAGCCTGACCTGTAGCCAATATATCAATATATTACATCCTGACCTGTAACCAATATATCAATATATTACAGTCTGACCTGTAACCAATATGTATTACAGTCTGACCTGTAACCAATATATCAATGTATTACACCCTGACCTGTAACCAATATATCAATGTATTACATCCTGACCTGTAACCAATATATCAATGTATTACAGTCTGACCTGTAGCCAATATATCAATGTATTACAGTCTGACCTGTAACCAATATATCAATGTATTACAGTCTGACCTGTAGCCAATATATCAATATATTACAGCCTGACCTGTAGCCAATATATCAATGTATTACAGCCTGACCTGTAACCAATATATCAATGTATTACAGTCTGACCTGTAGCCAATATATCAATGTATTACAGCCTGACCTGTAACCGATATATCAATGTATTACATCCTGACCTGTAACCGATATATCAATGTATTACAGTCTGAACTGTAACCGATATATCAATGTATTACAGTCTGACCTGTAACCGATATATCAATGTATTACAGTCTGACCTGTAATAACAACGTCATAGATTTGCTTTTGAACACTGCGTTGACTGCTCTCTCAAACACTGGTAGTTGCATTTTCATCTGAGCAAATGGCAATGTGTTGATAACATGGTAGCAATGTCCATACCTAAAAGGTGCGGTATCCACCTGTAACCTGTATGGAAAAGCATAAAACCAGCCCCGCCCACGCGTTCATAGGTGACAGGTATGCAACACATACAGGGAGAAATCCACAGCACCCCCTCCTTTACTGCGGATCACTTTTCCTGTGCTGACTGACTGCTGGAAGGAATTAGCGCTAGTGGGCGTCGCCGAATCTCATCATTTGACTTTCCCATTTGTGTGTGTGGAGCGTACTGGGGCATACCTACCTGTCCGAGGAAGAGAGAGAACATACCAGAGAACTCAGAAAGACGTCTCACCTCTCCCCACGGGATATCTTCACAGAGAGAAGCACAAGAAGAGACAGGTGTTTACGGGAGAAGAATCCGAGTCGTCCCGCTGGCAAAATGTTCAAGAAAAAACCCTCGAAGAGCGTGACCATCACGCAAACGAAAAAGTGAGCAGTTGTTTCTATGTTAAAAGTTGTCTTGGTGGTTATAAATAGCGAGTTGTAACTTTGTAATCACTGTGCAAGTTTATTTTAATGTCGCATTAGGAAAGATAAAGTGAAGTTGGGACGTTTGACAAATTGACAACACTGTCAGTATGCTTCAGGATTATATTTATGATCGTTTATGATAATGCGTATTTTATAACTTGACGACACTTCTGGGACATTGTAATACTATGTAATACAATAAATTAAGCCACGTTGCATGGGGGGTTAAGTCATATTCCAAAGTTTATTCAACTCTGGTAAATGGCTTTTAATGATATTGTTTTGTGTAGCCTTAGTTTATACACTTGAACGTCCTTTTATTAACTTGACCAGAGGGCGTGGCTGTATGTTAGTGTCAGTAACTGGTTTGATAACTTTGGCTTTCGGGGTAGAGTGAGGGAATACACGGTGATGGACTTCAACCCAGTCCTGTTCAACTACTTTTCACTTAAAGAAAGTATTGACCTCACTTTTGCCGAAATATAGTAAAATATCAGGCTACTGTATCGGGCAAAAAAAAAGAAATTGAATCCAGTCGTCTCTTTGTTCATATAAACAATATAAATCCCTATATAATTATACAGTGAGGTGTTTCACCATGCACTCCCACCTACCTAGTGACGAGCTGCCCCCCAAAAAAATCTCCAAATATTTATCAACATTTTCAACTGTCACTTTTCACTCTCACTTCAGGAACTTGCTATACTGGATCTTCTCTGGGGCAGTCAGTGTATGCATCCCACACCGCACACTATACCCCTATGGGCTCTGGTCTAAAGTAGTGCTCTATATAGGGAACAGAGCCCTATGGACCCTGGTCAAAAGTAGTGCACTATATAGGGATCACGGCTCTATGGGCCTTGGTCAAAAGTAGTGCACTATATAGGGTTTAATATGGGTTGTAAGTCAGTGTCTCTGAACAGAGAGAGCACAGAGCATGCAGGTTGTCACTCGTCAAGTGAGAGTAGGAGGAGGAGGAGGGAGGAGGAGGGCAGGATAGAGTCCGGGCCACCTAGTAATAACAACACTCCTTTGGCTTGGAACATGAGAGGTTAGCTAGCTAATCTGTTTCCAATGGTTATCTATGTAATGTATGGCTCTGGGATGGTGTATGGCTCTAGGATGGTGTATGGCTCTGGGATGGTGTATGGCTCTGGGATGGTGTATGGCTCTGGGATGGTGTATGGCTCTGGGACGGTGTATGGCTCTGGGACGGTGTATGGCTCTGGGACGGTGTATGGCTCTGGGATGGTGTATGGCTCTGGGATGGTGTATGGCTCTGGGACGGGCTACGTCCCAAATGGGCACCATATTCCCTAATTAGTGCACTACGTTTGACCAGAGCCCTATGGCCAATGGCACCCTATTCCCTAATTAGTGCACTACTTTTGACCAGAGCCCTTTGAGAATAGGGAGCTGTTTGGGACAAAGCCTTAATGGGAGGCTCATCATTGACTTCAGTAAAGAAGGGAATGTATCTTCTCTGATATTGAAGGAAAGGCCTAGCAAGCTGCTTAAAACTGTTTCTAGTTAGTGAATGAGGCTTTTATGTTTCAACGTATGAGTCAGACACAATGTTGGAATAATGAAAACCACACACATTGTGTGTGTGGGCGTGTGTGTGCGTGCATGCTTGCATGCATGTGTGTGGGTGTGGGCGTATGTAATTTATGTGTAGGGTTGCAAAATTCCCTGATTTTCCCGAAATGCTGGTTGTAGGATTAATGGAATCAAGAGGGAATCCGGAGTCCTCCAACCAGGATTTTTAGAAAATGCATCACAACGTCTGGCTGCAGTTATTTAATGTGGGTCAACACATCACAACTTCCTGGGGGCAGTGATTTAATCAGAGTTATTGGTGGTCTTAAGGGTGTTCAATAGATCTTGATTGAGTCAGATCAGGGTTATTGGTGGTCTCCTCAGAGATTTGCAGATAGAAGTACTACAGCAGACATGAGTCTCCTATCAGCTGGAGGCTAGTGAACAGTGATGATCTATGTAGTGTGGCTGTATTCTGTAACGCTGTGAACGTTTCAACTTTCTGAACCCGAAACAGAACGGACACATGGGCCCAGTTCCATTTAGGTTCCTAGTACCTTCCCTTAGCTCCTACTCCTTCACAGATCTATTCATTCATACTGGAGGGCCTAGGGACCCTAATGGATCTGATCTGGGCCTTTGTTGTTTGGGAAGTTCATATTTGAAGGAGTTGGGGTCTAGAAAGGGTTTGTCTGATCTGGGCCTTGGTTGTTTGGGAAGTTCATATTTGAAGGAGTTGGGGTCTAGAAAGGGTTTGTCTGATCTGGGCCTTGGTTGTTTGGGAAGTTCATATTTGAAGGAGTTGGGGTCTAGGAAGGGTTTGTCTGATCTGGGCCTTGGTTGTTTGGGAAGTTCATATTTGAAGGAGTTGGGGTCTAGGAAGGGTTTGTCTTATCTGGGCCTTGGTTGTTTGGGAAGTTCATATTTGAAGGAGTTGGGGTCTAGGAAGGGTTTGTCTGATCTGGGCCTTGGTTGTTTGGGAAGTTCATCTGGATCTCATCATATTTGAAGGAGTGGGCCTTGGTTGTTGGGGTTCATCCTCCCTCCATAACCTCAAAGACTCATAGTTACCTTCTGGTTACAATTTGTCCCTCTCTCCCTCTCCTTGGAAATACTTTACTCCTTATTCGGAGAGATGTGTGTCCAACACACATCTCTCTGGTTAAATAAAGGTTCAATCAAAATAAATCAAATATAATATATAATATAATAATATAATATAATAATATAATATAATAATATAATAATAATATATAAGATGTTCAGCATATTGGAACAATGTTTGTTGGCATCCTTCTAATAGAAAGCTGTAGACCAGAGGTCCACCTCCCCCAGGTCATCCCTTTAATACAAACTGTAGACCAGAGGTCCACCTCCCCCAGGCCATCCATCCCTTTAATACAAACTGTAGACCAGAGGTCCACCTCCCCCAGGCCATCCATCCCTTTAATACAAACTGTAGACCAGAGGTCCACCTCCCCAGGCCATCCATCCCTTTAATACAAACTGTAGACCAGAGGTCCACCTCCCCCAGGCCATCATCCCATTAATACAAACTGTAGACCAGAGGTCCACCTCCCCCAGGCCATCCATCCCTTTAATACAAACTGTAGACCAGAGGTCCACCTCCCCCAGGCCATCCATCCCTTTAATACAAACTGTAGACCAGGTTCCCCCAGGCCATCCATCCCTTTAATACAAACTGTAGCAATAACATCTGCTAAACACGTGTATGTGACCAATAACATTTGATTTGATCTGAACCGCTAGGCTAGCCAGCCATCTTATTGCTATGACTGTGTCATAAGAACTCTCCCGAATGTACTTTCCAGGGCATTCTATAGGCGTACTCTTTCCTTTAGGCCAGGGTTACCCCGACTCTGTCCTAACACGCTACACAGCCCATTCAACTAACCAACTCATCATCCAGCGTTGATCATTGAAATCAGCTGTGTAAAACACACACTACGACTGGTTAAAAAATACATAGCGCTGCATTAGGGCCCTTTCAACGTGGCCTTTGAACTCACACACACACTGTCAAGTGTGAAAGGTTTGGTTTAATAAAGGAGGATACACACTCTATTAGCCTGAGGCCTCTTTGTTCTATAAAGGATGAGACGCGATGGATAACCCTAATGGCTCACATTAAGTCCTACAGTGAGAGCTGGGCTGTGAATCTAAAGAGAACCATTTGTGGTATAAAAACTGTGGACATCATATCATTTAGCCCCAGTTGGAACCAGGGGCATCATGGTCATTTTGCCCCAGTTGGAACCAGGGGCATCATGTCATTTTGCCCCAGTTGGAACCAGGGGCATCATGTCATTTTGCCCCAGTTGGAACCAGGGGCATCATGTCATTTTGCCCCAGTTGGAACCAGGGGCATCATGTCATTTTGCCCCAGTTGGAACCAGGGGCATCATGGTCATTTTGCCCCAGTTGGAACCAGGGGCATCATGGTCATTTTGCCCCAGTTGGAACCAGGGGCATCATGTCATTTTGCCCCAGTTGGAACCAGGGGCATCATGGCATTTTGCCCCAGTTGGAACCAGGGGCATCGTGTCATTTTGCCCCAGTTGGAACCAGGGGCATCGTGTCATTTTGCCCCAGTTGGAACCAGGGGCATCGTGTCATTTTGCCCCAGTTGGAACCAGGGGCATCGTGTCATTTTGCCCCAGTTGGAGCCAGGGGCATCATGTCATTTTGCCCCAGTTGGAACCAGGGGCATCGTGTCATTTTGCCCCAGTTGGAACCAGGGGCATCGTGTCATTTTGCCCCAGTTGGAACCAGGGGCATCATGTCATTTTGCCCCAGTTGGAACCAGGGGCATCATGGCATTTTGCCCCAGTTGGAACCAGGGGCATCATGTCATTTTGCCCCAGTTGGAACCAGGGGCATCATGTCATTTTGCCCCAGTTGGAACCAGGGGCATCATGGCATTTTGCCCCAGTTGGAGCCAATGCCAGTTTCACAAGAATCCAGCCGTTTGTCAGTGGTTGAAAACACCCAGACTCTTTGCACAGTGTGCAATGCAATCCCACTGATTTTTGAATAGATATGACAAGGACTATAATTTATGATTTAATTCAAATGTCAAGCCGGGGCATGGAAACCTCAACCTATGATTTAATCAAACTGTGAATGCCTTGAAAGGTCACATAAGCAAACAGTTGTACATATTACATATCTGATATTAGAACACCTGTCTACTAATGCTGTACATATCTGATATGAGAACACCTGTCTACTAATGCTATACATATCTGATATGAGAACACCTGTCTACTAATGCTATACATATCTGATATGAGAACACCTGTCTACTAATGCTGTACATATCTGATATGAGAACACCTGTCTACTAATGCTGTACATATCTGATATGAGAACACCTGTCTACTAATGCTGTACATATCTGATATGAGAACACCTGTCTACTAATGCTATACATATCTGAGATTAGAACACCTGTCTACTAATGCTGTACATATCTGATATGAGAACACCTGTCTACTAATGCTATACATATCTGAGATTAGAACACCTGTCTACTAATGCTGTACATATCTGATATTAGAACACCTGTCTACTAATGCTGTACATATCTGATATGAGAACACCTGTCTACTAATGCTATACATATCTGATATGAGAACACCTGTCTACTAATGCTATACATATCTGATATGAGAACACCTGTCTACTAATGCTGTACATATCTGATATGAGAACACCTGTCTACTAATGCTGTACATATCTGATATGAGAACACCTGTCTACTAATGCTATACATATCTGATATGAGAACACCTGTCTACTAATGCTATACATATCTGATATGAGAACACCTGTCTACTAATGCTGTACATATCTGATATTAGAACACCTGTCTACTAATGCTGTACATATCTGATATGAGAACACCTGTCTACTAATGCTATACATATCTGATATGAGAACACCTGTCTACTAATGCTATACATATCTGATATGAGAACACCTGTCTACTAATGCTGTACATATCTGATATTAGAACACCTGTCTACTAATGCTATACATATCTGATATTAGAACACCTGTCTACTAATGCTGTACATATCTGATATTAGAACACCTGTCTACTAATGCTGTACATATCTGATGAGAACACCTGTCTACTAATGCTGTACATATCTGATATTAGAACACCTGTCTACTAATGCTGTACATATCTGATATGAGAACACCTGTCTACTAATGCTGTACATATCTGATATTAGAACACCTGTCTACTAATGCTGTACATATCTGATATGAGAACACCTGTCTACTAATGCTGTACATATCTGATATTAGAACACCTGTCTACTAATGCTATACATATCTGGGCGGCAGCGTAGCCTAGTGGTTAGAGCGTTGGACTAGTAACCGAAAGGTTGCAAGTTCAACTCCCCGAGCTGACAAGGCTACAAATCTGTTGTTCTGCCCTTGAACAAGGCAGTTAACGTCCCTCCTCCATCCACCCCCACTCCATGTCCCTACAACTGGTTCTGTCCTCAGCAGGACATCACAACCAGGATCAACACTGTTTGTTCTGAGGCCATCATTGAAAATAAATAATTTGTTCTTAACTGACTTGCCTAGTTAAATAAAAAATAAATACAAATCTATTACTGTCTATTTCTACATGCTGGATTTCTGCTCAAGTCCATACAACAGTGTCAGGACCCGGTTACGAACCCGGGTCTCCGGAGTGAGAAACAGTCACTTAACCAACTGAGCCACGAATAGTCGGCAGAAGATGAGGCAGACACAGCAGTACTTGAGACAGTGTATTTAATGAAGTAAAAAGTGAAGTCCTTCAGGCAAAAAGGTAAATCCACAAGGTGGTAGTGGTGGTATAGAATAAAAAGCCTCAAAAGATACTCAAAAATAAATAAACAAGAACAAAAAGCAGAATTCCACAAGAGAGTCCAATCAACAATAGTTCACAGAATACTAGGGCTCGGTGCTAACACACAAACACAGAGCAAATAACTGAGGAAAACTAAGGGTTTAAATACAATCAGGGGAAACGAGGCACAGGTGCAAATAATAATGGGGATCAAGGGAAAACAAAAGGTCAAAAAGCATCTAGTGACCAAAAACCGGAACAACCCTGGCCAAATCCTGACAAACAGTGAGATCTTATTCAGATAGGCTGATTTATCAGATAGCAGCTCTGGGTTCAAATCCTTTCATATCCTCTTTCTGGGCTTGATGGAGCTTGCCTGGCGCAATGGATCCAATAGAATATGAAACCGTCACAAAAGTTAATCTGGCACCCCGGGCAGGCAAAAGCAAACGCTGAAAGTGTTTCAAATATTTTGTAAAGCATTTGAACCCAAGTCTGCTATGTGATAAATCAACCTGTCTGAATAAGACCGCACCATTATATAGACTTGATCAGAACCCCAGTCCAATACCCAGCTTCAGGCACGTAGAAATAGACACTACTATCGATAGATGTGTATAACCAACAGGTGTTCTAATATCAAACGATATAAAACTCTTACTCTTCAATGCACTCATCACCTCATCACCTCAGGCTGCGGGTTATTTAAACATCATTCTCTGTTACATAAAGGAGAATAGAACCTGTTGGGCCAGTTCTGTAGGAGGAGATAACCTGGAGATAACAGACTACAACAATACTCTACAACTAGTTCTGTCCTCAGGAGGACCAGGATCAACACTGTGCTACAACTAGTTCTGTCCTCAGGAGGACCAGGATCAACACTGCTACAACTAGTTCTGTCCTCAGGAGGACCAGGATCAACACTGTGCCACAACTAGTTCTGCAATCAGGAGGACATCATAACCAGGATCAACACTGCTACAACTAGTTCTGCAATCAGGAGGACATCATAACCAGGATCAACACTGTGCTACAACTAGTTCTGTCCTCAGGAGGACATCATAACCAGGGTCAACACTGTGCTACAACTAGTTCTGTCCTCAGGAGGACCAGGATCAACACTGCTACAACTAGTTCTGTCCTCAGGAGGACCAGGATCAACACTGTGCTACAACTAGTTCTGTCCTCAGGAGGACATCAACCAGGATCAACACTGTGCTACAACTAGTTCTGTCCTCAGGAGGACCAGAATCAACACTGTGCTACAACTAGTTCTGTCCTCAGGAGGACCAGGATCAACACTGTGCTACAACTAGTTCTGTCCTCAGGAGGACCAGAATCAACACTGTGCTACAACTAGTTCTGTCCTCAGGAGGACCAGGATCAACACTGTGCTACAACTAGTTCTGTCCTCAGGAGGACCAGGATCAACACTGTGCTACAACTAGTTCTGTCCTCAGGAGGACCAGGATCAACACTGCTACAACTAGTTCTGTCCTCAGGAGGACCAGGATCAACACTGCTACAACTAGTTCTGTCCTCAGGAGGACCAGGATCAACACTGCTACAACTAGTTCTGTCCTCAGGAGGACCAGGATCAACACTGTGCCACAACTAGTTCTGTCCTCAGGAGGACCAGGATCAACACTGTGCTACAACTAGTTCTGTCCTCAGGAGGACCAGGATCAACACTGTGCTACAACTAGTTCTGTCCTCAGGAGGACCAGGATCAACACTGCTACAACTAGTTCTGTCCTCAGGAGGACCAGGATCAACACTGCTACAACTAGTTCTGTCCTCAGGAGGACCAGGATCAACACTGTGCCACAACTAGTTCTGTCCTCAGGAGGACCAGGATCAACACTGTGCCACAACTAGTCCTGTCCTCAGGAGGACCAGGATCAACACTGTGCTACAACTAGTTCTGTCCTCAGGAGGACATCATAACCAGGATCAACACTGCTACAACTAGTTCTGTCCTCAGGAGGACCAGGATCAACACTGTGCTACAACTAGTTCTGTCCTCAGGAGGACATCATAACCAGGATCAACACTGCTACAACTAGTTCTGTCCTCAGGAGGACCAGGATCAACACTGTGCTACAACTAGTTCTGTCCTTTACTTAGAAATTGCCTGTAGTAAGTAGGCAATTTCACTGTAAGGTCTACCTACACCTGTTGTATTCGGCGCTCGTGACAAATAAAGTTTGATTTGATTTAAGTGCCATCAGAATGTGGTTTACTGGTTGATGGCACTTCACCAACTCCTCCATCAATGACAGCAGGCTCCCATGAGAGAGGAGTGAGTCACGAACTGGACTGCTTCCAATGACAAGATGCATGTATGCTGTTGAGTCCAATCATGTTTCATCATGTCTTCTCTTCAATAGAGAGTTGGTGTGTGTGTGTGTGTGTGTGTGTGTGTGTGTGTGTGTGTGTGTGTGTGTGTGTGTGTGTGTGTGTGTGTGTGTGTGTGTGTGTGTGTGTGTGTGTGTGTGTGTGTGTGTGTGTGTGTGTGTGTGTGTGTGTGTGTGTGGTAGAGGTCGACCGATTATGATTTTTCAACACCGATACAGATTATTGGAGGACCAAAAAAAGCCAATACCGATTAATATTGACAATTACAACAATACTGAATGAACACTTATTTTAAGTTAATATAATACATCAATAAAATACATTTAGCCTCAAATAAATAATGAAACATGTTCAATTTGGTTTTGGTTGAAATAATGCAAAAACACAGTGTTGGAAAATAAAGTAAAAGTGCAATATGTGCCATGTAAGAAAGCTAAAGTTCCTTGCTCAGAACATGAGAACATATGAAAGCTGGTGGTTCCTTTTAACATGAGTCTTCAATATTCCCAGGTAATAAGTTTTAGGTTATAGTTATTATAGGAATTATTGAACTATTTCTCTCTATACGATGTGTATTTCATAAACCTTTGACTATTGGATGTTCTTATAGGCACTTGAGTATTGCCAGTGAAACAATATAGCTTCCGTCCCTCTCCTCTCCTCGCTTCTATCTGGGCTTGAACCAGGAACACATCGACAACAGCCACACTCAAAGCAGCGTTACCCATGCAGAGCAAGGGGAACAACTACTCCAAGTCTCAGAGCGAGTGACATTTGAAACGCTATTAGCGTACCCCGCTAACTAGCTAGCCATTTCACATCGGTTACACCAGTCTAATCTCGGGAGTTGATAGGCTTGAAGTCATAAACAGCTCAATGCTTTAAAAGCACAGCAAAGAGCTGCTGGCAAATGCAGGAAAGTGCTGTTTGGATGAATGCTTACGAGCCTGCTCCTGCCTACCACCGCCCAGTCAGACTGCTCTATCAAATCATAGACTTAATTATAACATAAAAAATGCACAAATACGAGCCTTTGGTCATTAAAATGGTAGAATCCGGAAACTCATTTCAAAATCAAAACGTTTATTCTTTCTGTGAAATACGGAACTGTTCCGTATTTTATCTAACGGGTGGCATCCCTAAGTCTTAATATTGCTGTTACATTGTACAACCTTCAATGTTGTGTCATAATTCGATAAAATTCTGGCAAATTAATTACGGCCTTTTGTTAGGAATAAATGGACTTCATACAGTTCTCAACGAGCCAGGCGGCCCAAACTGCTGCATATACCCTGATTCTGTTGCACAGAATGCAAGAGAAGTCACACAATTTCCCTAGTTAAATATGCAGGTTTAAAAATATATAGTTGTTTATTGATTTTAAAGAAAGGCATTGATGTTTATGGTTAGGTACACATTGGTGCAACGACAGTGGTTTTTCGCAAATGCGCTTGTTAAATCATCACTGGTTTGTCGAAGTAGGCTGTGATTCGATGAGAAATTAACAGGCACCGCATCAATTATATGCAACACAGGACACACTAAATAACTACAGTGATTATGTTAATATTGTTTTTTATAAGATAAGTTTAATGCTAGCTAGCAACTTACCTTGCCTTCTTGCTGTCCTCGCATAACAGGTAGTCAGCCTGCCACGCAGGCTCCTCGTGGAGTGCAATGTAAGGCAGGTGGTTAGAGCGTTGGACTAGTAAACGGAACATTGCAAACACGAGTCGGCCATTCTGATTAATCGGTCGACCTCTAGTGTGAAGTATTGTATGAAAAGCAAAGATGATTTATAATAGCTTATTTGCATGTACAGTGTGATCTAAGAACCGTGTCGCAGAAGGAACGTTGTGTGTTCTGGAATGTCTCCTGTCTGCAGAAAGGAGGGGTTGGTGTGATGGGCGTTCTGAACAGAGCTCAGGGGTTGTTCTGGAATGTTCTGAACAGAGCTCAGGGGTTCTGTGATGGGCTGGGTGTTCTGAACAGAGCTCAGGGGTTGGTGTGATGGGCTGGGTGTTCTGAACAGAGCTCAGGGGTTGGTGTGATGGGCTGGGTGTTCTGAACAGATGGGTGTGATGGGCTGGGTGTTCTGAACAGAGCTCAGGGGTTAGTGTGATGGGCTGGGTGTTCTGAACAGACAGGGGTTGATGGGCTGGGTGTTCTGAACAGAGAGGGGTTGGTGTGATGGGCTGGGTGTTCTGAACAGAGCTCAGGGGTTAGTGTGATGGGCTGGGTGTTCTGAACAGACCTCAGGGGTTGGTGTGATGGGGTGTTCTGAACAGACCTCAGGGGTTAGTGTGATGGGCTGGGTGTTCTGAACAGGGGAGTGTGATGTTCTGGAATGTCTCCTGTCTGCATGGTGTTCTGAACAGGGCTCAGGGGCTGGAAGATCAGCAGGTGTTCCATTTTAAACTCACAGGTAAACAGACTGGAGACACGTTGTCTGATGCACAAAGCTTTTTATAGAAAACACTTCTAATATTAGCCGGGGTATCAGTCTGTCTCTGCTTTAGTATTCTAGTTGCTGTTGTTGTTGGGCAAGGAAAAGATGGTAGCATTGATGAGTGAAGAATAGTAATGTACTTAGTGCCCAAGCTACTGTAGTCTCTTGTTGCCTCCACTGCAGTACTTCTAGGTTATATGAGCCAATGTGTTTTATTTAATGAATTACACTGAGTATGAACAAAGGTGTGTTTTAATGTCAATGTTTTCCACAGCACTATGCAGACAGTGTGTCAGATTAGACAATGGTGTTACTGTCCTGGTCTGGCGATGGGCCTGATTTACAGGCCTCTACTGGTAGCTTCAGCAACATTTCTCTTACCGTGGGGTAGATGTCAATAGTCTCCCTTCAGTCTGTACAGATCTGACCCGGTCAGATCGGAATCCTGCACAAGATCACTGACAGGAAGAAAGGTGGTGGATGCCTCATGGAATACTCATGCACCTGTCTAGTGCTCTCACATCGGTGTAGATAAAGGAGAGGAAGCTACTAGACTATTGAGATGAAGGAGAGGAGATGAGGAGAGGAGACAATGAGAGGAAGCTTCTAGACTATTGAGATGAAGGAGAGGAGATGAGGAGAGGAGACAAGGAGAGGAAGCTTCTAGACTATTGAGATTAAGGAGAGGAGATGAGGAGACAAGGAGAGGAAGCTTCTAGACTATTGAGATTAAGGAGAGGAGAGATGAGGAAGACACTAGACTAATGAGATGAAGGAGAGGAAACAAGGAGGAAGCTACTAGCCTATTGAGATGACGAGGAGAGGAAGCTACTAGACTATTGAGATGAAGGAGAAGAGATGAGGAGAGGAAACTACTAGACTATTGAGATGAATGAGAAGAAATGAAGAGAGGAAACTACTAGACTATTGAGATGACGAGGAGAGGAAGCTACTAGACTATTGAGATGAAGGAGAAGAGACGAGGAGAGGAAGCTACTAGACTATTGAGATGAAGGAGATGAAGCTACTAGCCTATTGAGATGACGAGGAGAGGAAGCTACTAGACTATTGAGATGAAGGAGAAGAGATGAGGAGAGGAAGCTACTAGACTATTGAGATGAAGGAGAAGAGACGAGGAGAGGAAGCTACTAGACTATTGAGATGACGAGGAGAGGAAGCTACTAGACTATTGAGATGAAGGAGAAGAGATGAGGAGAGGAAGCTACTAGACTATTGAGATGAAGGAGAAGAGATGAGGAGAGGAAGCTACTAGACTATTGAGATGAAGGAGAAGAGATGAGGAGAGGAAGCTACTAGACTATTGAGATGAAGGAGAAGAGATGAGGAGAGGAAACTACTAGACTATTGAGATGAATGAGAAGAAATGAAGAGAGAAACTACTAGACTATTGAGATGAGAGGAGAGCTACTAGACTATTGAGATGAAGGAGAAGAAATGAAGAGAGGAAACTACTAGACTATTGAGATGAAGGAGAAGAAATGAGGAGAGGAAGCTACTAGACTATTGAGATGAAGGAGAGGAGACGAGGAGAGGAAGCTATTAGTCTATTGAGATGAAGGAGAAGAAATGAGGAGAGGAAGCTACTAGACTATTGAGATGAAGGAGAAGAGATGAGGAGAGGAAGCTACTAGACTATTGAGATGAAGGAGAAGAAATGAGGAGAGGAAGCTACTAGACTATTGAGATGAAGGAGAAGAGATGAGGAGAGGAAGCTATTAGTCTATTGAGATGAAGGAGAAGAAATGAGGAGAGGAAACTACTAGACTATTGAGATGACGAGGAGAGGAAGCTATTAGTCTATTGAGATGCAGCCCATGTCATCTGACCCCTGGGAGCTTTCAGGTTCATTCAGGGTTAGCAGACACGGCAGACAGACGGTGAAGTGGACGACAAGGCAAGTGCACTTCATTCAGGGTTAGTAGACACGGCAGACAGACGGTGAAGTGGACGACAAGGCAAGTGCACTTCATTCAGGGTTAGCAGACACGGCAGACAGACGGTGAAGTGGACGACAAGGCAAGTGCACTTCATTCAGGGTTAGCAGACACGGCAGACAGACGGTGAAGTGGACGACAAGGCAAGTGCACTTCATTCAGGGTTAGCAGACACGGCAGACAGACGGTGAAGTGGACGACAAGGCAAGTGCACTTCATTCAGGGTTAGTAGACACGGCAGACAGACGGTGAAGTGGACGACAAGGCAAGTGCACTTCATTCAGGGTTAGTAGACACGGCAGACAGACGGTGAAGTGGACGACAAGGCAAGTGCACTTCATTCAGGGTTAGTAGACACGGCAGACAGACGGTGAAGTGGACGACAAGGCAAGTGCACTTCATTCAGGGTTAGTAGACACGGCAGACAGACGGTGAAGTGGACGACAAGGCAAGTGCACTTCATTCAGGGTTAGTAGACACGGCAGACAGACGGTGAAGTGGACGACAAGGCAAGTGCACTTCATTCAGGGTTAGTAGACACGGCAGACAGACGGTGAAGTGGACGACAAGGCAAGTGCACTTCATTCAGGGTTAGCAGACACGGCAGACAGACGGTGAAGTGGACGACAAGGCAAGTGCACTTCATTCAGGGTTAGTAGACACGGCAGACAGACGGTGAAGTGGACGACAAGGCAAGTGCACTTCATTCAGGGTTAGCAGACACGGCAGACAGACGGTGAAGTGGACGACAAGGCAAGTGCACTTCATTCAGGGTTAGCAGACACGGCAGACAGACGGTGAAGTGGACGACAAGGCAAGTGCACTTCATTCAGTCACACGTCAGACAGACGGTGAATGGACAGCTACCAAGGCAAGTGCACTTCATTCAGAGGTTAGTTAATCCTGACTGAGTCTGTTACTAAGATGAAGACTGGAGCTTAGTTACTGACTTCATTCATTCATAACACGGCAGAAGAGCTGTGTTAAGTCCTGACAAGTCTGTTACTAAGATGAAGACTGGAGCTTAGTTACTGACTGGATCCGTCTTTCATTCATAACAGTCTGAAGAGCTGTGTTAATCCTGACTGAGTCTGTTACTAAGATGAAGACTGGAGCTTAGTTACTGACTGGATCCGTCTTTCATTCATAACAGTCTGAAGAGCTGTGTTAATCCTGACTGAGTCTGTTACTAAGATGAAGACTGGAGACAAGTTACTGACTGGATCCGTCTTTCATTCATAACAGTCTGAAGAGCTGTGTTAATCCTGACTGAGTCTGTTACTAAGATGAAGACTGGAGCTTAGTTACTGACTGGATCCGTCTTTCATTCATAACAGTCTGAAGAGTTGATTTTATCCCTCAGTCGACGTTAGCATGTCAAAGTGAACATTTTTTGTTAAAGTTTAAAGCTCCAGTCCCCGATTGGGGAAAGCATCAACGTAAGGTCCTGTTTACTTGTGTAGGCCCACATTATGAGGCCCGGTTTTAATGTTCTGTTGCTCAAGTCCATTTTGTACTCTGAACAGAACCACAGATGGTCTCTAAAGGTTTTAAGATGATACGGTCACTGCAGACTCTTTCCTTTTTTAAAGGCATCGTTCACCCAACTGAACTATCCCTGTAACCTAACAGTGGTCTTTCTGGAACAGCACTGACAGATCGTCTGTATGTAGAACTAACTGGTGTCTTCTCCCTGAGAGGGTCTGTATGTAGAACTAACTGGTGTCTTCTCCCCTGAGAGAGTCTGTATGTAGAAAACTGGTGCTTAGTTCCCCTGACTGGAGGGTCTGTATGTAGAACTAACTGGTGTCTTCTCCCCTGAGAGAGTCTGTATGTAGAACTAACTGGTGTCTTTCCCTGAGAGAGTCTGTATGTAGAACTAACTGGTGTCTTCTCCTGAGAGCAGTCTGTAGAAGAGTTGTCTTCTCCCTGAGAGAGTCTGCATGTAGAACTAACATTTTTTGTCTTCTCCCCTGAGAGAGTCTGTATGTAGAACTAACTGGTGTCTTCTCCTCTGAGAGGTCTGTATGTAGAACTAACTGGTGTCTTCTCCCCTGAGAGGGTTTTAGAACTAACTGTTGTCTCTCCTCAGAGCATCTGTATGTAGAACTAACTGGTGTCTTCTCCTGAGATGGTCTGTATGTAGAACTAACTGGTGTCTTCTCCCCTCAGAGCATCTGTATGTAGAACTAACTGGTCCCTCTCCCTGAGAGTGGTCTGTTTGTAGAACTAACTGGTGTCACTCCTGAGAGGGTCTGTTTGTAGAACTAACTGGTGTCTTCTCCCTGAGAGGGTCTGTATGTAGAACTAACTGGTGTCTTCTCCCCTGAGAGGGTCTGTTTGTAGAACTAACTGGTGTCTTCTCCCCTGAGAGGGTCTGTTTGTAGAACTAACTGGTGTCTTCTCCCCTGAGAGCGTCTGTATGTAGAACTAACTGGTGTCTTCTCCCCTTAGATGGTCTGTATGGGGGGGTCACACTATTCCCCATCATCCCTAGCAAACACAGCTGATTTAAACTAATTGCGTTCTAAACTGAAGATCATGATGAGTTGATTATTGGAGTCAGGTGTGTTAGCTGGGGACAAAGTGTGACACCAATCAGGCCCCAGAGGACTGGAGATGTCCATCCCAGATCTAGAAGAACGTTTTGAAGAATGTTTTATTTGCAACGACAGTCATATATGGCTGTTTTGACCCACTTCGGTGGAATGCAACGACAGTCATATATGGTTGTTTTGACCCACTTCGGTGGAATGCAACGACAGTCATATATGGTTGTTTTGACCCACTTCGGTTGAATGTAAGTCGCTCTGTATAAGTTCAATGACTAAAAACTGTTGTCACCTCCTCATTCCAGGGCGCCCTCCTCTGAGCTGTCTGCACTGATTGAGAAGCTGCAGAAGAACGCTGACAAGGTGGAGAAGCTCATCCTTGAGACGGAGCAGAACCTCAACAAGGTAAAGAACCGCATCACACAGAACCTCGTAGAACCGTTTAGAACATCATAAAACCACACAGAACTGGATAGAATCTCAAAGATCATCACATAACATCGTAGAACCTCATAGAACTGCGTGGAACCGCATAGAACCTCAGAACTTCATAGAACGTCACAGAACCTTATGATAGGGTCATATCTTTTGATAATGCAACAACAACATCCTATTGGTGGCTCTGGCAGACTGTTTGCATTATCCTAATGGGCTCTGTGTGGCTCTCAATGTCTTTGACAATATCACATGAAAACATTTGACTGCTCTGTGTTGTATCAGGATGTGAGTAAGATCAACGAGGGCAAGCAGCCTCTGTACCAGGACGACACCAACAAGCGCATCCTAAGCTCTCTGGAGCTGCTGCAAGGCCTGGATGAGGACGCCGTTGACGCAAAACGCCTGCAGCACCCCCAGGCTGAGATGATCGAGCAGGAGTGAGTTATATTATCTAGTAGATATACACTACACTAGATATACCTACTGTACCTGCAGCACCGCCAGGCTGAGATGATAGAGCAGGAGTTATATTATATAGTAGATATGTACCTGCAGCACCACCAGGCTGAGATGATAGAGCAGGAATTATATTATATCGTAGATATGTACCTGCAGCACCGCCAGGCTGAGATGATAGAGCAGGAGTTATATTATATAGTAGATATGTAGCACCGCCAGGCTGAGATGATAGAGCAGGAGTTATATTATATAGTAGATATGTAGCACCGCCAGGCTGAGATGATAGAGCAGGAGTTATATTATATCGTAGATATGTAGCACTGCCAGGCTGAGATGATAGAGCAGGAGTTATATTATATAGTAGATATGTACCTGCAGCACCGCCAGGCTGAGATGATAGATCAGGAGATGATGTAGAGGCTGAGATGATAGAGCAGGAGTTATATTATATAGTAGATATGTACCTGCAGCACCGCCAGGCTGAGGTGATAGATCAGGAGTTATATTATATAGTAGATATGTACCTGCAGCACCGCCAGGCTGAGATGATAGAGCAGGAGTTATATTATATAGTAGATGTGTAGCACTGCCAGGCTGAGATGATAGAGCAGGAGTTATATTATATAGTAGATATGTACCTGCAGCACCGCCAGGCTGAGGTGATAGATCAGGAGTTATATTATATAGTAGATATGTACCTGCAGCACCGCCAGGCT
>NW_025746032.1:0-17500 GCF_021184085.1 Oncorhynchus gorbuscha | reverse complement strand
TGCATGTTATCTGACACCTGATCCTGCATGTTATCTGACACCTGATCCTACATGTTATCTGACACCTGATCCTGCATGTTATCTGACACCTGATCCTACATGTTACGTGTGTTGGAACGTAAAGAGAGACTTGTATCTCTTTTAAATCTCCCACCAGAACTTCATCAGTAAGTGTCTGGAGTCCAAGGAGGCCACTGTCACCAAGCTGAATGATGATGGAGATAAACTCATCGCTGCCAACCATCCTGGCAAGAATGTTATTGAGGTACACACACACACACACACACACACACACACACACACACACACACACACACACACACACACACACACACACACACACACACACACACACACACACACACACACACACACACACACACACACACACACACACACACACACACACACACCATCCTGGGATGAATGTCATTGAGGTACACTTCATTTATCCTCTATCATTCTACTATTGGGGCAAATCCTAACTTCCACTTTAGTCAATGTTGACTTAAGTCATGCATTGATGTCAATGGGAGACTCCGGTCAAATCAGACTATTTTAGTGGAAGTTAGGATTCACCCCGACTGAGATTAAAATCCTCACAAATGAATGTGAATGAAAAGCAGCAAACAGACAGTGATGTAACGGAACTTGTCTCCACCTGGCAGGCTCATATGGAGGCTGTGCATGCAGACTGGAAGGAGTACCTGAACCTGCTCATCTGTGAGGAGAACCACCTGAAACACATGGACGAGTACCACAAGGTGATTAGTATACCCCTGACCTGACCTGACCTGACCTGACCTTAACCCTGATACCACCTGAAACACATGGACGAGTACCACAAGGTGATTAGTGTACTGTGACCTGACCTGACCTGACCTGACCTTAACCCTGATACCACCTGAAACACATGGACGAATACCACAAGGTGATTAGTATACCCTGACCTGACCTTAACCCTGATACCACCTGAAACACATGGACGAATACCACAAGGTGATTAGTATACCCTGACCTGACCTGACCTGACCTGACCTGACCTGACCTGACCTGACCTGACCTGACCTGACCTTAACCCTGATACCACCTGAAACACATGGACGAATACCACAAGGTGATTAGTATACCCTGACCTGACCTGACCTGACCTGACCTGACCTGACCTGACCTGACCTGACCTTAACCCTGATACCACCTGAAACACATGGACGAATACCACAAGGTGATTAGTGTACTGTGACCTGACCTGACCTGACCTGACCTGACCTGACCTGACCTGACCTGACCTGACCTTAACCCTGATACCACCTGAAACACATGGACGAATACCACAAGGTGATTAGTGTACTGTGACCTGACCTGACCTGACCTGACCTGACCTGACCTGACCTGACCTGACCTTAACCCTGATACCACCTGAAACACATGGACGAATACCACAAGGTGATTAGTGTACCCTGACCTGACCTGACCTGACCTGACCTGACCTGACCTTAACCCTGATACCACCTGAAACACATGGACGAATACCACAAGGTGATTAGTGTACCCTGACCTGACCTGACCTGACCTGACCTGACCTGACCTGACCTGACCTGACCTTAACCCTGATACCACCTGAAACACATGGACGAATACCACAAGGTGATTAGTGTACCCTGACCTGACCTTAACCCTGATACCACCTGAAACACATGGACGACTACCACAAGGTGATTAGTATACCCTGACCTGACCTTAACCCTGATACCACCTGAAACACATGGACGAATACCACAAGGTGATTAGTATACCCTGACCTGACCTTAACCCTGATACCACCTGAAACACATGGATGACTACCACAAGGTGATTAGTATACCCTGACCTGACCTTAACCCTGATACCACCTGAAACACATGGACGACTACCACAAGGTGATTAGTATACCCTGACCTGACCTTAACCCTGATACCACCTGAAACACATGGACGACTACCACAAGGTGATTAGTATACCCCTGACCTGACCTGACCTAACCCTGATACCACCTGAAACACATGGACGAATACCACAAGGTGATTAGTATACCCTGACCTGACCTTAACCCTGATACCACCTGAAACACATGGACGACTACCACAAGGTGATTAGTATACCCTGACCTGACCTTAACCCTGATACCACCTGAAACACATGGACGACAACCACAAGGTGAGTCACAGCAACAAGTATTCAGAAATCATCAGTTGAAGAAATCCTGAATGTTTGAACAGAGTCATTAGATGTGGACAGGCTTGTGTACCAGCATGTGTTGTACAAAGCAACAGCTTCTGAGTTACAGACTTGTCGTGGTACGTAAACAGAGTTGGTTCGGGCAGAGACCGACTGGCTTCGTGTAAATAAACCGTAGCTGCTTTCAGTGATGTTGTTACCTCAGTGTTTTTCCTGACGGGGTCTGTTTCCTCTCCAGTTCCACAAAGAGGCCCGGGACACCCAGGACCTTCTGAAGAGGATGGACAAAGAGGTGGACCAGAAGTACAAACCAGAGTTCAAGGACATGTACCAGATGGAGAGCCTCATCAGAGACCTGGATGTGAGTGGGCTTTACAACTACAGTGGTTTACTAGCAGTGGGCTTTACACTACTGTAGTTTACTGAGAGTGGACTTTACAACTACAGTGGTTTACTAGCAGTGGACTTTACAACTACAGTGTTTTACTAGCTGTGGACTTTACAACTACAGTGTTTTACTGAGCTGTGGGCTTTACAACTACAGTGGTTTACTAGCAGTGGGCTTTACACTAATGCACACATGACTGTAAGTCGCTTTGGATAAAAGCGTCTGCTAAATGGCATTTATTATTATTATTTATTATTACTGTAGTTTACTGAGAGTGGACTTTACACTACTGTAGTTTACTAGCAGTGGACTTTACAACTACAGTGTTTTACTAGCTGTGGGCTTTACACTACTGTAGTTTACTGAGAGTGGGCTTTACAACTACAGTGGTTTACTAGCAGTGGGCTTTACACTACTGTAGTTTACTAGCAGTGGACTTTACAACTACAGTGTTTTACTAGCTGTGGGCTTTACACGACTGTAGTTTACTGAGAGTGGGCTTTACACGACTGTAGTTTACTGAGAGTGGGCTTTATTCTACTGTAGTTTACTAGCAGTGGACTTTACAACTACAGTGTTTTACTGTAGTTTACTGAGAGTGGGCTTTACACTAGTGTAGTTTACTGAGAGTGGGCTTTACACTAGTGTAGTTTACTGAGAGTGGGCTTTACACTAGTGTAGTTTACTGAGAGTGGGCTTTACACTACTGTAGTTTACTGAGAGTGGTCTTTACACTACTGTAGTTTACTGAGAGTGGGCTTTACACTAGTGTAGTTTACTGAGAGTGGGCTTTACACTAGTGTAGTTTACTGAGAGTGGACTTTACACTACTGTAGTTTACTGAGAGTGGGCTTTACACTACTGTAGTTTACTGAGAGTGGACTTTACACTACTGTAGTTTACTAGCAGTGGACTTTACAACTACAGTGTTTTACTGTAGTTTACTGAGAGTGGGCTTTACACCACTGTAGTTTACTGAGAGTGGGCTTTACACTAGTGTAGTTTACTGAGAGTGGGCTTTACACTACTGTAGTTTACTGAGAGTGGTCTTTACACTACCATAGTTTACTGAGAGTGGTCTTTACACTACTGTAGTTTACTGAGAGTGGGCTTTACACTACTGTAGTTTACTGAGAGTGGGCTCTACACTACTGTAGTTTACTAGCAGTGGGCTCTACACTACTGTAGTTTACTAGCAGTGGGCTTTACACTACTGTAGTTTACTAGCAATTGGCTTTACACTACTGTAGTTTACTGAGAGTGGGCTTTACACTACTGTAGTTTACTGAGAGTGGGCTTTGTACTACTGTAGTTTACTAACAGTGGGCTTTACTCTACTGTAGTTTACTGAGAGTGGGCTTTACACTACTGTAGTTTACTGAGAGTGGGCTTTGTACTACTGTAGTTTACTAACAGTGGGCTTTACTCTACTGTAGTTTACTGAGAGGGGGCTTTACACTACTGTAGTTTACTGAGAGTGGGCTTTGTACTACTGTAGTTTACTAACAGTGGGCTTTACTCTACTGTAGTTTACTGAGAGTGGGCTTTACTCTACTGTAGTTTACTGAGAGTGGGCTTTACACTACTGTAGTTTACTGAGAGTGGGCTTTGTACTACTGTAGTTTACTAACAGTGGGCTTTACTCTACTGTAGTTTACTGAGAGTGGGCTTTACACTACTGTAGTTTACTGAGAGTGGGCTTTACACTACTGTAGTTTACTAACAGTGGGCTTTACACTACTGTAGTTTACTACAAGTCTGGGGGACAGATCTGTTTCTGATTCAGTCAAACAATGACAAGCTGTTGGATAAAGCAGAGACAATTCTTTGGTCTGTCAGGTCTGTCTGCTTATCAGGCTGGTTTCTAAACTCTTAACTCAATCAAGAACATTTACATTTTGACAAACGTATTAGCCTTAGAACTATAAATCCAAAATGCTCTTTAAAAAAATGTGTGTGTGTGTGTGTGTGTGTGTGTGTGTGTGTGTGTGTGTGTGTGTGTGTGTGTGTGTGTGTGTGTGTGTGTGTGTGTGTGTGTGTGTGTGTGTGTGTGTGTGTGTGTGTGTGTGTGTGTGTGTGGTGCAGGACCAGGCGAAGGCCATGGACCACTTTGATGAGCGTGTGAAGGCTCTGGAGAAGCGCAGTCTACAGGTTCTCCCCCTCCAGTTCCGCAGGAACACCCCTCAGAAGCTGCTCCCCGTCGAGGCGCTGTGTGAGTTCGACACTGACGAGGTAAACCTTTACACCTGGACACCTCCACTACTTTACCTCACCCTGTGTGAGACACTGATGTAGTAAACCTTTACACCTGGACACCTCCACTACTTTACCTCACCCTGTGAGAGACACTGACGAGGTAAACCTTTACACCTGGACACCTCCACTACTTTACCTCACCCTGTGTGAGACACTGACGAGGTAAACCTTTACACCTGGACAGCTCCACTACTTTACCTCACCCTGTGTGAGACACTGATGTAGTAAACCTTTACACCTGGACACCTCCACTACTTTACCTCACCCTGTGTGAGACACTAACGAGGTAAACCTTTACACCTGGACACCTCCACTACTTTACCTCACCCTGTGAGAGACACTGATGAGGTAAACCTTTACACCTGGACACCTCCACTACTTTACCTCACCCTGTGAGAGACACTGACGAGGTAAATCTTTACACCTGGACACCTCCACCACTTTACCTCACCCTGTGTGAGACACTGATGTAGTAAACCTTTACACCTGGACACCTCCACTACTTTACCTCACCCTGTGTGAGACACTGATGAGGTAAACCTTTACACCTGGACACCTCCACTACTTTACCTCACCCTGTGTGTGAGAGACACTGACGAGGTAAACCTGGATATGCCACCACCCTACTCTAGTTTCAGACTGATACCTTGTCCACCCTACTCTAGTTTCAGACTGATACCTTGTCCACCCTACTCTAGTTTCAGACTGATACCTTGTCCACCCTACTCTAGTTTCAGACTGATACCTTGTCCACCCTACTCTAGTTTCAGACTGATACCTTGTCCACCCTACTCTAGTTTCAGACTGATACCTTGTCCACCCTACTCTAGTTTCAGACTGATACCTTGTCCACCATGCTCCTCCACACACACGCTTCTTCATGACAATCATTCTAGCTTTTCTCTCTTCTTTTGTCTCCTCCCCTTCTCTCCTCCTTTCCCACCTCTTTCCTTCCTCACTATCCCTCCCTTCTACCCCTCTCTCTCCATCTCCCCCCTCTCTCATTCTACCCCTCTCTCTCCATCTCCCCCTCTCTCATTCTACCCCTCTCTCTCCATCTCCCCTCTCTCATTCTACCCCTCTCTCTCCATCTCCCCTCTCTCATTCTACCCCTCTCTCTCCTTCTACCCCTCTCTCTCCATCTCCCCCTCTCTCATTCTACCCCTCTCTCTCCATCTCCCCTCTCTCTCCATCTCCCCCTCTCTCATTCTACCCCTCTCTCGCCTTCTCCCCCTCTCTCATTCTACCCCTCTCTCATTCTACCCCTCTCTCGCCTTCTACCCCTCTCTCTCCATCTTCCCCCCTCTCTCCTTCTTCCCCCTCTCTCTCCATCTTCCCCCTCTCTCCATCTCCCCCTCTCTCATTCTACCCCTCTCTCTCCATCTCCCCCTCTCTCCATCTCCCCCTCTCTCTCCATCTCCCCCTCTCTCATTCTACCCCTCTCTCTCCCTTCTCCTCTCTCATTCTACCCCTCTCTCGCCTTCTACTCTCCCTCTCTCTCCATCTTCCCCCTCTCTCCATCTTCCCCCTCTCTCCATCTTCCCCCTCTCTCCTTCTTCCCCCTCTCTCTCCATCTTCCCCCTCTCTCCATCTTCCCCCTCTCTTCTTCTTCCCCCTCTCTCCATCCCCCCTCCCTCACTGCTTTACCCCCCTGTCTCTCTCTCCTTTTCTCCAGACATTCTCTAATCCTATGTGCGGTGTGTTTTTCTGTTATCATGACTAAGCATGATCTGACTGCACCACATCTTCTCCTCTCTCCTCTGGTTCCTCCTCCTCTCATATCCTCCTTCACTCTCACTCCTTTCATTCTAGTCCCCTGAATGCGGTGTTGTGTTGTAATGTATTTAAATCCTTTAAGAGGCCTATGCTCTCTGCATCTTATTTAAGCCTTCAGGGGATCAGCCACAGGCTGGGGGGGTTTAGGAGTGGATTTGGAGAGCTGAAGAGGAGGGGTGTGTGTGGAGCAGTCGAGAGAGCTCTTAAGATTTAGGAACAGGATCAAACGATGAGGGGAAACACAGTGTTGTGTTATGATTTATTCCCCCATATGACTGGTGAAAACAGTGAACTGTAATTTACTAACTAGGGCTTAGTGGTTCCCTGGTCAGGTCATGTGGTCAGGTCGTGTGGTCAATTCATGTGGTCAGGTCGTGTGGTCAGGTCGTGTGGTCAGGTGGTCAGGTCGTGTGGTCAGGTTATGTAGGTCATGTGGTCAGGTCGTGTGGTCAGGTCATGTGGTCAGGTCATGTGGTCAGGACATGTGGTCAGGACATGTGGTCAGGACATGTGGTCAGGACATGTGGTCAGGTTATGTAGATCATGTGGTCAGGTTATGTAGGTCATGTGGTCAGGTTATGTAGGTCATGTTGTCAGGTTATGTAGGTCATGTTGTCAGGTTATGTAGGTCATGTGGTCAGGTTATGTGGTCAGGTCATGTGGTCAGGTTATGTGGTCAGGTTATGTGGTCAGGTTATGTAGGTCATGTTGTCAGGTTACGTAGGTCAGGTTATGTGGTCAGGTTATGTAGGTCATGTGGTCAGGTTATGTAGGTCATGTGGTCAGGTTATGTAGGTCATGTGGTCAGGTTATGTAGGTTATGTGGTCAGGTTATGTGGTCAGGTTATGTGGTCAGGTTATGTGGTCAGGTTATGTAGGTCATGTGGTCAGGTCATGTGGTCAGGTCATGTGGTCAGGTCATGTGGTCAGGTGTGGTCAGGTCAGGTATGGTCAGGTCATGTGGTCAGGACGTGTGGTCAGGTCGTGTGGTCAGGTCGTGTGGTCAGCTCGTGTGGTCAGCTCGTGTGGTCAGGACGTGTGGTCAGGTCGTGTGGTCAGGACGTGTGGTCAGTTTGTGTGGTCAGTTTGTGTGGTCAGCTCGTGTGGTCAGGACGTGTGGTCAGGTCGTGTGGTCAGGTCGTGTGGTCAGGTCATGTGGTCAGGTCATGTGGTCAGGTCATGTGGTCAGGAAAAACTAAGGTCCTTATCCAAAGTGGTTCAGTGAGTGAACCTCTATTTGTGTTCTGGTTCTTCCATAACAGATCAGTGAGTGAACCTCTATTTGTGTTCTGGTTCTTCCATAACAGATCAGTGAGTGAAACTCTGTGTAATGTTGTGGTTGTCCATCCCAGGGTCAGATCCTGCGTGGAGAGAGGTACACCCTCCTGAGTAACAAGGGGCCCAAGTGGGAGGTGAAGGACGCGGCCGGGCGTAAACTGACGGCTCCGGGGGCCTGCTTCATGGTCCCCCCCACAGACCCAGAGTCTGTCGCCGTCTCCAACAGGTAAGTGTGTTTGTTATGGGGTGGGGTGGAGAGGTGTGTGTGTGTGTGTGTGTGTGTGTGTGTGTGTGTGTGTGTGTGTGTGTGTGTGTGTGTGTGTGTGTGTGTGTGTGTGTGTGTGTGTGTGTGTGTGTGTGTGTGTGTGTGTGTGTGTGTGTGTGTTATGGGGTAGGGTGGAGAGGTGTGTGTGTGTTATGGGGGTAGGGTGGAGAGGTGTGTGTGTGTTATGGGGTTAGGGTGGAGAGGTGTGTGTGTGTTATGGGGTTAGGGTGGAGGTGTGTGTGTGTGTTATGGGGTAGGGTGGAGAGGTGTGTGTGTTATGGGGGTAGGGTGGAGAGATGTGTGTGTGTGTGTGTGTGTTATGGGGGTAGGGTGGAGAGGTGTGTGTGTGTGTGTTTGTTATGGGGGTAGGGTGGAGAGGTGTGTGTGTGTGTTATGGGGTACATGTGTCTGTCTACTATGTGCCTGTGATTGTGTAACGGTGTACTTGTACACTGTGTAACAGGGTCTGTTTCCCGAGACGGTGTACTTGTACACTGTGTAACAGGGTCTGTTGTTTCCCGAGACGGTCTACTTGTACACTGTGTAACGGGGTCTGTTTCCCGGGACGGTGTACTTGTACACTGTGTAACGGGGTCTGTTGTTTCCCGAGATGGTGTACTTGTACACTGTGTAACGGGGTCTGTTGTCTCCCGAGACGGTGTACTTGTACACTGTGTAACAGGGTCTGTTTCCCGAGACGGTGTACTTGTACACTGTGTAACGGGGTCTGTTGTTTCCCGAGACGGTGTACTTGTACACTGTGTAACGGGGTCTGTTGTTTCCCCAGACGGTGTACTTGTACACTGTGTAACAGGGTCTGTTTCCCCAGACGGTGTACTTGTACACTGTGTAACGGGGTCTGTTGTTTCCCGAGACGGTGTACTTGTACACTGTGTAACGGGGTCTGTTGTTTCCCGAGACGGTCTACTTGTACACTGTGTAACAGGGTCTGTTGTGTGTTTCCAGTCTGGCCGGCCAGCAGAAGGGTATTAAGATGAAGGTGTCTGGCAGTAAGACCACCCTGGTCAAACGCCTGGAGGAACTGAAGAAAGATGGCTCTGCTGGCTCTGGTAGGTACTGTTATGTCATGGTATGTCATGTCATGATATGTTATGGCGTGTTATGTCATGGTATGGTATGTTATGGCATGTTATGGTATGTCATGGTATGTTATGTCATGGTATGTCATGGTATGTCATGGTATGTCATGTCATGGTATGTCATGGTATGTTATGTTATGTCATGGTATGTTATGTCATGGTATGTCATGTCATGGTATGTCATGGTATGTTATGGTATGTCATGGTATGTCATGGTATGTCATGTCATGGTATGTCATGGTATGTCATGGTATGTTATGTCATGGTATGTCATGGTATGTTATGTCATGGTATGTCATGGTATGTTATGTCATGTTATGTCATGGTATGTTATGTTGTGTTATGTCATGGTATGTCATGGTATGTCATGGTATGTCATGGTATGTCATGTCATGTTATGTCATGTCATGGTATGTCATGGTATGTTATGTCATGGTATGTCATGGTATGTCATGTCATGGTATGTCATGGTATGTTATGGTATGTCATGTCATGGTATGTCATGGTATGTTATGTTATGTCATGGTATGTCATGGTATGTCGTGTTATGGTATGTCGTGTTATGTTATGGTATGTCATGGTATGTTATGTCATGGTATGTCGTGTCATGGTATGTCGTGTTATGGTATGTTATGTCATGGTATGTCATGGTATGTCATGTCATGTTATGTCCATGTCTCAATCTCTGAATGCTCGGCTATGGAAAGCCAACTGACATTTAACTTCTGAGGTGCTACCCTCTATAACAGGCGTCTCCAGACCTGTTGCTACCCTCTATAACAGTCGTCTCCAGACCTGTTGCTACCCTCTATAACAGGCTTCTCCAGACCTGTTGCTACCCTCTATAACAGGCGTCTCCAGACCTGTTGCTACCCTCTATAACAGGCGTCTCCAGACCTGTACTTGCTACCCTCTATAACAGGCGTCTCCAGACCTGTTGCTACCCTCTATAACAGGCGTCTCCAGACCTGTTGCTACCCTCTATAACAGGCATCTCCAGACCTGTTGCTACCCTCTATAACAGGCGTCTCCAGACCTGTTGCTACCCTCTATAACAGGCGTCTCCAGACCTGTTGCTACCCTCTATAACAGGCGTCTCCAGACCTGTTGCTACCCTCTATAACAGGCGTCTCCAGACCTGTTGCTACCCTCTATAACAGTCGTCTCCAGACCTGTTGCTACCCTCTATAACAGGCGTCTCCAGACCTGTTGCTACCCTCTATAACAGGCGTCTCCAGACCTGTTGCTACCCTCTATAACAGGCGTCTCCAGACCTGTTGCTACCCTCTATAACAGGCGTCTCCAGACCTGTTGCTACCCTCTATAACAGGCGTCTCCAGACCTGTTGCTACCCTCTATAACAGTATCGTCTCCAGACCTGTTGCTACCCTCTATAACAGGCGTCTCCAGACCTGTTGCTACCCTCTATAACAGGCGTCTCCAGACCTGTTGCTACCCTCTATAACAGGCGTCTCCAGACCTGTTGCTACCCTCTATAACAGGCGTCTCCAGACCTGTTGCTACCCTCTATAACAGGCGTCTCCAGACCTGTTGCTACCCTCTATAACAGGCGTCTCCAGACCTGTTGCTACCCTCTATAACAGGCGTCTCCAGACCTGTTGCTACCCTCTATAACAGGCGTCTCCAGACCTGTTGCTACCCTCTATAACAGGCGTCTCTAGACCTGTTGCTACCCTCTATAACAGGCGTCTCCAGACCTGTTGCTACCCTCTATAACAGTCGTCTCCAGACCTGTTGCTACCCTCTATAGCAGGCGTCTCCAGACTTTTATAGCATGAGCTCCTTTAAAAAAAAATGAAACATGTCGCAAGCAACTCTTAAAAAAAAAGTATTTATAGCTTTTAAATAGGCACATTCTTCTCCTCTACCCGGCAACTCTTCCCCGGGTTCCTCGCTGTATAAAAGATGTCAATATACCTGGTAGAATAATGGTTCATAAACGGTCATCAACACGACAGTCCCACAACATTGTCCTTAGTATTTTCCAGATTTATTCTTCTTCTCCTCCTGGTTTTGACTCCGTTTTTAACTCTCAATAGTACAACTGTTCATAGAGAAACAGCAACTGAATGTTCTGAGTCCACGTTGACTCTGTTTTTAACTCTCAATAGTACAACTGTTCATAGAGAAACAGCAACTGAATGTTCTGAGTCCACGTTGACTCTGTTTTTAACTCTCAATAGTACAACTGTTCATAGAGAAACAGCAACTGAATGTTCTGAGTCCACGTCTGTGCTTAAATCGCATCAGAAGACCTTCAGACCTAAACATAACGCTTTTTTGATTTCTGAGTGTAATTCCCCTTTAATTGCGCATCGAGCCAGAGAGAGATGTGTCGCTCTAGTGATGCTTCTGTCAGGACGACTGCAGCTCGCGTCATGGCAGAGTTTGTAAAACAATGGCCATCCAATTGATGTAAATAATCATGACTGTTCTGTCAGGTAAGCCAACTTTACAGTTAACATTTAATTGACCAGGTTATTGGGGAAAGTCTTTCTGTCTCTGTCGCTCTGACATTGCTCAACCATATATTTATATATTCTTAATTCCAGTCCTTTGCTTAGATGTGTGTGTATTGGGTATATGCTGTGTAATTTGTTAGATATTACTTGTTAGATATTACTGCACTTTTGGAGCTAGAAACACAACCATTTCGCTACACCCGCAATAACATCTGCTAACCATGTGTATGTGACCAAATTTGGGACTCCCCAATCATGGCCAGTTTTGATACAGCCTAGAATCGAACCAGGGTCTGTAGTGGACGCCTCTTGCACTGAGATGCAGTGCCTTAGATCGCTGCGCCACTCAGGAGCCCAGCTACATGGTGAGCTACTCATAGGTGGGCTGTGAGCTGCTAGTAGATGTCCATCCACCTATTGGAGAGCCCTGGTCTATAAACACTGTGATTATTATCTCACCCTGTTGGTCATCTTGAAGAACCATCTGGCCTTAATGGCCGTATACTCCTTATAATCACCACCCAGCACAACCAGAAAGAGGACTGGTCCACCCCTCAGAGCCTGGTTCCTCTCTACCTGGCACAACCAGAAAGAGGACTGGTCCATCCCTCAGAGCCTGGTTCCTCTCTACCCGGCACAACCAGAAAGAGGACTGGTCAACCCCTCAGAGCCTGGTTCCTCTCTACCCGGCACAACCAGAAAGAGGACTGGTCCACCCCTCAGAGCCTGGTTCCTCTCTACCCAGCACAACCAGAAAGAGGACTGGTCAACCCCTCAGAGCCTGGTTCCTCTCTACCCAGCACAACCAGAAAGAGGACTGGTCCACCCCTCCGAGCCTGGTTCCTCTCTACCTAGCAAAACCAGAAAGAGGACTGGTCCACCCCTCAGAGCCTGGTTCCTCTCTACCCAGCACAACCAGAAAGAGGACTGGTCCACCCCTCAGAGCCTGGTTCCTCTCTAGGTTTATTCCTAGGTTCCTACCCTTTCTAGTACGTTGTTCCTAGCCACCGTGCTTCTACAGCTACAGAGTTTCTCTATAAGGACTTTGTGACACCTGCTGGTGTAAAAAGCACTTTATAAATAAATGTGATTGATTGGTTTCCATGTCATGTGACTACTGGAGTTAATCACTAGAGCTGCAGCTTGTAATAATTTGTAGGCCAGTGTGATTGTCTGATTTGTGAATGTGATGTTATGTTATGAGAGTCTGGTTCTATATTGTGTGTGTGTGTAGTCGTATCTGATTACGTGTATGTTATTTTGGTGTGTGTATGATTTGATTGTGTATGGATGTTGTGATTGTTGAGTCTGGTTGTATATGATTTGTTGTGTGTGTTATTTTGGTGATTGATTGACTGATGAATATTGTAGACAAGGAGGAGCAGCAGTGTCGCCAGCTGATGGCCGGTCTGGACAAGGTGACCAGTGACCTGGACAAACAGGAGAAGGCCATCTACTCTAGAGTACGTCCCCCTCTGGAGCAGACCAGGCCTCTGCAGGACAGCGCTGACCGTCTGCAGGATGTCAAGGTAGTTCCTCGTTTTTCTCCTTTCTCTGCACAGAGGGTGTAGAGCGGTAGAGATGCTTTTCCTCCTCCTACTCTTCTCCTGTCCTCCTATTTAGACTAGAGTCCTTTCGATACAGTTTTCAAACCCATTTAATCCTACCAAAGAAAGTCTTGAGAGTTGTTTTATGCTTATCGAGGAAGTACTATTAGTTAGTTCCAGGAAGTGTACACTTTTTTTTTTGAATGCTTATCCCATATTCTTCCATCAGGACATTGCGGCCGTGGTTCGTAAGATCGAGCCGGAGAAGTCGTCCAAGGTGAGGGAGGCTGAGACGTTCCTGACCTCTAACCCTAAATGTGCCAGCGCCCCTCAGCTGAACGGCAAGGTGAACGAGGCCAACAACAAATACGACAAGATCAACCTGCTGCTCAAGTGCTCCGAGGACAAGTGAGTAGCTTTCTGTACTTGTTAGTAGAGATGGTAGTAGTACACAGAACTCAGGACCAGGGCGGCAGGTAGCCTAGTGGTTAGAGTGTAGAGGTGGCAGGTAGTCTAGTGGTTAGAGTGTAGAGGCGGCAGGGTAGCCTAGTGGTTAGAGTGTAGAGGCGGCAGGGTAGCCTAGTGGTTAGAGTGTAGGGGCGGCAGGTAGCCTAGTGGTTAGAGTGTAGAGGCGGCAGGTAGTCTAGTGGTTAGAGTGTAGAGGTGGCAGGTAGTCTAGTGGTTAGAGTGTAGGGGCGGCAGGTAGCCTAGTGGTTAGAGTGTAGGGGCGGCAGGTAGCCTAGTGGTTAGAGTGTAGGGGCGGCAGGTAGCCTAGTGGTTAGAGTGTAGGGGCGGCAGGGTAGTCTAGTGGTTAGAGTGTAGGGGCGGCAGGTAGCCTAGTGGTTAGAGTGTAGGGGCGGCATGTAGCCTAGTGGTTAGAGTGTAGGGGCGGCAGGGTAGTCTAGTGGTTAGAGTGTAGGGGCGGCAGGTAGCCTAGTGGTTAGAGTGTAGGGGCGGCATGTAGCCTAGTGGTTAGAGTGTAGGGGCGGCAGGTAGCCTAGTGGTTAGAGTGTAGGGGCGGCAGGTAGCCTAGTGGTTAGAGTGTAGGGGCGGCAGGTAGCCTAGTGGTTAGAGTGTAGGGGCGGCAGGTAGCCTAGTGGTTAGAGTGTAGGGGCGGCAGGTAGCCTAGTGGTTAGAGTGTAGGGGCGGCAGGTAGCCTAGTGGTTAGAGTGTAGGGGCGGCAGGTAGCCTAGTGGTTAGAGTGTAGGGCGGCAGGTAGACTAGTGGTTAGAGTGTAGGGGCGGCAGGTAGCCTAGTGGTTAGAGTGTAGGGGCGGCAGGTAGCCTAGTGGTTAGAGTGTAGGGGCGGCAGGTAGCCTAGTGGTTAGAGTGTAGGGGCGGCAGGTAGCCTAGTGGTTAGAGTGTAGGGGCGGCAGGTAGCCTAGTGGTAAGTCGCTCTGGATAAGAGCGTCTGCTAAATGACTTAAATGTAAATGTAAATGGTTAGAGTGTAGGGGCGGCAGGGTAGTCTAGTGGTTAGAGCATTGGACTAGTAACTGAAAGGTTGCAAGTTCAAATCCCGAAGCTAACAAGGTACAAATCTGTCGTTCTGCTCCTGAACAGGCAGTTAACCCACTGTTCCTAGGCCATCATTGAAAATAAGAATTTGTTCTTAACTGACTTGCCTAGTTTAAAAAAAAACAGAGTTTTCCTGTTTTACTAGGATGACTAACCTGACACGATTTAAACACGTTTTAAATGTCATTTTAATCTAATGTAATTTAATCATATCATGTGTTTGTTTACAGGCTTCAGAATTCCAACCGCCTGGAGAACTCCCTTCAAAACGGTAAATCTTTATTGTCCAGCTACGAGAACAAGCTGGCCAGGGAGGAAGTGGCCCCAGCAGACATCTCATCTCTGGAGAAGACACAGCGTCAACTGGCTGTAAGATGGCTGCCCTCTGATCGCTCGTTTATTCTCAACAGGATTCATGTTTAGATCCGAATGGATCTTCTCCACAAAGGAAATGTTTTGTATCAGTACAGATACCAAAGACCGAAGCATATTTACTAATGACATGCAGTATAAATGTATGATGAGCTGGAAGATCTGAGCTACACACTCATATCTCAACTTTGTCCTGGTTGGGGCAGAACTTCTCCCAAACACACAATTCAACCTCCACTTCCTCTCCCGGCAGGATATTGCATCAGAGCTGAAGACCAAGAGGTCCGCGGTGACGGAGACGGAGGCTAACCTGCGTGCGGCCAAAGGCAGCTGTGACACCATGGCAACCAAGCTGCAGGAGCACTGCCCCGACATCGAGAGGCAGGAGGGAGAGGTCCGGAGACTTAACAAACGCTACGACAACCTCAACAGGCAGATCGACACCAGGTAAACGGGACAGAACTGTGACTTCAAATGAATGATCAAATCAAATGTTATTGGTTGCTATTGGTTGTTATTGGTTGTTATTGGTTATTATTGGTTGCTATTGGTTGCTATTGGTTATTATTGGTTATTATTGGTTGCTATTAGTTGCTATTGGTTGTTATTGGTTATTATTGGTTATTATTGGTTGCTATTAGTTGCTATTGGTTGTTATTGGTTGTTATTGGTTATTATTGGTTGCTATTGGTTGTTATTGGTTATTATTGGTTGCTATTGGTTACTATTGGTTGTTATTGGTTGGTATTGGTTGCTATTGGTTGCTATTGGTTGCTATTGGTTATTATTGGTTGCTATTGGTTGTTATTGGTTGCTATTGGTTGCTATTGGTTGCGGATGTAATCCTGGGTGTAGGGAAACGTCTGTGTTCCTCGCTCCAACAGTGCAGTGCTCCAGCAGTGCAGTGCTCCAACAGTGCAGTGCTCCAACAGTGCAGTGCTCCAACAGTGCAGTGCTCCAACAGTGCAGTGCTCCAACAGTGCAGTGCTCTAAAAGTGCAGCGCTCCAGCAGTGCAGCGCTCCAGCAGTGCAGCGCTCCAGCAGTGCAGCGCTCCTACAGTGCAGCGCTCCAACAGTGCAGTGCTCCAACAGTGCAGTGCTCCAACAGTGCAGTGCTCCAACAGTGCAGTGCTCCAACAGTGCAGTGCTCCAGCAGTGCAGTGCTCCAGCAGTGCAGCGCTCCAACAGTGCAGTGCTCCTACAGTGCAGTGCTCCTACAGTGCAGCGCTCCAACAGTGCAGCGCTCCAACAGTGCAGTGCTCCAACAGTGCAGTGCTCCAACAGTGCAGTTGTAACAATACATGTAAATCTACAAAATACAAATGACAGGAATATAGCAATATTAGAACAAGACTGTCAGACTCTGGAATATAAACATCTATTTACAGGATGGTGTGTATAGACAGTAGTTATATAGGAGGGTGTGTATAGACAGTAGTTATATAGGAGGGTGTGTATAGACAGTAGTTATATAGGAGGGTGTGTATAGACAGTAGTTATAGAGGAGGGTGTGTATAGACAGTAGTTATATAGGAGGGTGTGTATAGACAGTAGTTATATAGGAGGGTGTGTATAGACAGTAGTTATATAGCATGGTGTGTATAGACAGTAGTTATATAGGAGGGTGTGTATAGACAGTAGTTATATAGCATGGTGTGTATAGACAGTAGTTATATATGATGGTGTGTATAGACAGTAGTTATAGAGGATGGTGTGTATAGACAGTAGTTATAGAGGATGGTGTGTATAGACAGCAGTTATATAGGATGGTGTGTATAGATAGTAGTTATATATAGGATGGTGTGTATAGACAGTAGTTATATAGGATGGTGTGTATAGACAGTAGTTATATAGGATGGTGTGTATAGACAGTATAGACAGTAGTTATAGGATGGTGTGTATAGACAGTAGTTATATAGGATGGTGTGTATAGACAGTAGTTATATAGGAAGGTGTGTATAGACAGTAGTTATAGAGGATGGTGTGTATAGACAGTATTTATATAGGATGGTGTGTATAAACAGTAGTTATAGAGGATGGTGTGTATAGACAGTAGTTATATAGGATGGTGTGTATAGACAGTATAGACAGTAGTTATATATAGGATGGTGTGTATAGACAGTAGTTATATAGGATGGTGTGTATAGACAGTAGTTATATAGGATGGTGTGTATAGACAGTATAGATAGTAGTTATATATAGGATGGTGTGTATAGACAGTAGTTATATAGGATGGTGTGTATAGACAGTAGTTATATAGGATGGTGTGTATAGACAGTATAGACAGTAGTTATAGGATGG
>NW_025746031.1:98492-192261 GCF_021184085.1 Oncorhynchus gorbuscha | reverse complement strand
TAGAATACAAGACAGAAAGCTAGATGTTTAACAGTCTCTCTATCAGGTAGAATACAAGACAGAAAGCTAGATGTTTAACAGGACATAGATGTTTAACAGTCTCTCTATCAGGTAGAATACAAGACAGACAAGCTAGATGTTTAACAGTCTCTCTATCAAGAATACAAGACAGAAAGCTAGATGTTTAACAGGACATAAGTCTCTCTCTGTCAGGTAGAATACAAGACAGAAAGCTAGATGTTTAACAGGACATAGATCTCTCTGTTTAAAGACAGAAAGCTAGATGTTTAACACATAAGTCTCTCTCTGTCAGGTAGAATACAAGACAGAAAGCTAGATGTTTAACAGGACATAAGTCTCTCTCTGTCAGGTAGAATACAAGACAGAAAGCTAGATGTTTAACAGTCTCTCTATCAGGTAGAATACAAGACAGAAAGCTAGATGTTTAACAGTCTCTCTATCAGGTAGAATACAAGACAGAAAGCTAGATGTTTAACAGTCTCTCTATCAGGTAGAAAACAAGACAGAAAGCTAGATGTTTAACAGGACATAAGTCTCTCTGTCAGGTAGAATACAAGACAGAAAGCTAGATGTTTAACAGGACATAAGTCTCTCTCTGTCAGGTAGAATACAAGACAGAAAGCTAGATGTTTAACAGGACATAAGTCTCTCTCTGTCAGGTAGAATACAAGACAGAAATCTAGATGTTTAACAGTCTCTCTATCAGGTAGAATACAAGACAGAAAGCTAGATGTTTAACAGTCTCTCTATCAGGTAGAATACAAGACAGAAAGCTAGATGTTTAACAGTCTCTCTATCAGGTAGAATACAAGACAGAAAGCTAGATGTTTAACAGGACATAAGTCTCTCTCTGTCAGGTAGAATACAAGACAGAAAACTAGATGTTTAACAGTCTCTCTGTCAGGTAGAATACAAGACAGAAAGCTAGATGTTTAACAGGACATAAGTCTCTCTCTGTCAGGTAGAATACAAGACAGAAAGCTAGATGTTTAACAGTCTCTCTATCAGGTAGAATACAAGACAGAAAGCTAGATGTTTAACAGTCTCTCTATCAGGTAGAATACAAGACAGAAAGCTAGATGTTTAACAGGACATAAGTCTCTCTCTGTCAGGTAGAATACAAGACAGAAAGCTAGATGTTTAACAGGACATAAGTCTCTCTCTGTCAGGTAGAATACAAGACAGAAAGCTAGATGTTTAACAGGACATAAGTCTCTCTCTGTCAGGTAGAATACAAGACAGAAAGCTAGATGTTTAACAGGACATAAGTCTCTCTCTGTCAGGTAGAATACAAGACAGAAAGCTAGATGTTTAACAGGACATAAGTCTCTCTCTGTCAGGTAGAATACAAGACAGAAAGCTAGATGTTTAACAGGACATAAGTCTCTCTCTGTCAGGTAGAATACAAGACAGAAAACTAGATGTTTAACAGTCTCTCTGTCAGGTAGAATACAAGACAGAAGGCTAGATGTTTAACAGAACATTAGATTTCTTCCTAGCAGCACCTTGGGAATGTTCGTGTCAGGAAGGGCCACTGCATCGTGCTGTTTCCAAATGGAAACTGTACAGGAACCTGATTGCCAAGCTAAACACTAACTGCTACCAGATGCACTTATACTGCTCTGGTTCCCCTGCTCCTACTTACATTCACTTGCAAAAGAAATGGGAAAGCATAACATAATGGGTTTGTAATTAACTCTGGGTTTAGCTTTGTCAACAGTGATCATTTTGAGAATGTGATTTGATTAGAATCTCATTGTCTCTTTAGAAGTTAGAATACAGTATGCACTGCACATTTAATCAGTCATAATGGTACGTTCAAGGACTCAGAGACACACAAACCAACCAACCAACCATAGTTAATACATTGACGGTTTTGTTGTGTCTGTCCTCCAGGAGCCAGCCTGCACGTTGCAGACAGTAGATACTTCTGGTTCCACCACACCAACGGGGACACCATGTCTGTTCAGAGCCCCATAGAAATGAACCTGTGTTCGGCCCTGTGGGCGGTGGTGGCCTACGTAGTGGCTGACCTGGAGGAGATGCTGCCCAGGTAGTCCACTAGGACTGTCCTGCATCCCAAACGGCACCCTATCCTCTGTGTAGTTTTGGGAGAAGAATGCACTATAGGGAATATGGTGCCATAAAAATGCTTTACTGTTGTTTGTCCTCCAGAAGGGCTTCCTGCAGTAACCTCTCTGTGAAATTATACCCCACTCTGGTTAAGTGGCTAAAGAAGAATTAATAGTGTGTATAAACCACACAATGTACAAAATGGAATGAAGTATTTCTGGCATATTATTTCCAGTCAATGTCTTTTATAATGAACACATATGTACTGTATGTTTCATGTTGACTGTCATTATGTCTAATCTGCCAATAAAGCTGTGCATTAATTAGACCAAGGTGCATGTGTATTTTGACTCTCATTCATAGATGGAAGAGCTTAAGGGGGACTTTTCTGACAAACAGCCCAATTAGACCAAATCTAAAACTTGACCTTTAACCTAACCTTAACCTAATTTTGACCAATTCTGAAATTCAACATTTGTGTGCTGGTCAGGCACTTAGTTTTTTCCGGGCTTGGGAAGTTTAGACACAGGAAGTGATGGGGGTCTGGTGCCAGACTAGATGGTGACCGACAGGATAAACCTGGTTTACAAGGTGATAGCTTTATGACTTCCCTCTTCTCACCAGACCAGGCTATTCTATACTGAAAAAAAATATAAACATGTAAAGTCTTGGTCCCATGTTTCATGAGCTGAAATGACAGATCCCTGAATTGTACTACACACAAAAAGCTTATCTCATATTTGTGCACAAATTTGTTTACAACCCTTTTCGTGAACATTTCTCCTTTGCCAAGAAAATCCATCCACCTGACAGGTATGGCATATCAAGAAGCTGATTAAACTGCATGATAATTACACAGGTGCACCTTGTGCTGGGGACAATAAAAGTCCACGCTAAAATGTGCTGTTTTGTGTCACAACACAATGTCACAGATGTCTCAAGTTTTGAGGGATCGTGCAATTGGCATGCTGACTGCAGGAATGTCCACCAGAGCTGTTGCCAGAGAATGTCATCTTTATTTCTCTACCATAAGCTGCCTCTGTCGTCTTAGAGAATTTGGCAGAATGTCCAACCGGCCTCACAACCGCAGACCACATGTAACCACGTCAACCCAGGACCCTCCACACCCGGCTTCTTCACCTGCGGGATCGTCTGAGACCAGCCACCCGGACAGCTGATGAAACTGTGTTTGTACAAAGTAAGAATTTCTGCAGAAACTGTCAGATCCCGTCTCAGGGAAGCTCATCTGCATGCTCGTCCCCCCCCACGGTCTTGACCTGACTGCAGTTCAGAGTCGTTTTTATTTGATTGATTTTTATTTCACCTTTATTTAACCAGGTAGGCTAGTTGAGAACAAGTACTCATTTACAACTGCGACCTGGCCAAGATAAAGCAAAGTAGTTCAACACATACAACAACACAGGGTTACACCTGGAATAAACAAACATACAGTCAATAATACAGTAGAAAAATATACAGCATGTGTAAATGAGGTAGGATAAGAGAGGTAAGAAAATAAATAGTAACTGACTTCAGTGTGGGCAAATGCTCACCTTTGATGGCCACTGGCACGCTGGAGAAGTGTGCTCTTCACAGATGAATCCCGGTTTCAACGTACGGGGAAGATGGTGTATATGGTGTCGTGTGAGCGAGCGGTTTGTGAACAGAGTGCCTCATGGTGGAGGTGGGGATATGGTATGGGCAGGCATAAGCTATGGACAACGAACTTAAATGCATTTTATCCATGGCAATTTGAATCCACAGAGATCCTGAGACGAGATCCTAAGGCCCATTGTCGTATAATTCGTCCTCCACCATCACATGTTCCAGCATGATGATGCACAGCCCCATGTCGCAAGGATCTGTACACAATTCCTGGAAGCAGAAAATGTCCTAGTTCTTCCATAGGCTACATACTCACCAGACATGTCACCCATTGGACATATTTGGGATTCTCTGGATCGACGTGTACGAGAGACAGCGTGTTCCAGTATTCACCAACTCCACACAGACATTGAAGTGGGACAACATTCCACAGGCCACAATCAACAGCCTGATCAACTCTATGTAAAGGAGATGTTGCGCTGCATGAGGTAAATGGTGGTCACACCAAATACTGACTGGTTTTCTGATCCACTTGAATTTTTAAAAATCTGACCAACAAATGCATATCTGTATTCCCAGTCATGTGAACTCCATAGATTAGGGCCTAATTAATTTAGTTAAATTGACTGATTTACTTATCAGTGTGATTTGTGGGGCAACCAGACTATTATAGATGTCTCTCCTCTCAGCAGACCAGACTATTATAGATGTCTCTCCTCTCACCAGACCAGACTATTATAGATGTCTCTCCTCTCATCAGACCAGACTATTATAGATGTCTCTCCTCTCATCAGACCAGACTATTATAGATGTCTCTCCTCTCACCAGACTATTATAGATGTCTCTCCTCTCAGCAGACCAGACTATTATAGATGTCTCTCCTCTCACCAGACTATTATAGATGTCTCTCCTCTCACCAGACTATTATAGATGTCTCTCCTCTCACCAGACTATTATAGATGTCTCTCCTCTCACCAGACCAGACTATTATAGATGTCTCTCCTCTCACCAGACTATTATAGATGTCTCTCCTCTCACCAGACTATATTATAGATGTCTCTCCTCTCACCAGACTATTATAGATGTCTCTCCTCTCACCAGACTATTATAGATGTCTCTCCTCTCATCAGACTATTATAGATGTCTCTCCTCATCAGACCAGACTATTATAGATGTCTCTCCTCTCACCAGACTATTATAGATGTCTCTCCTCTCACCAGACCAGACTATTATAGATGTCTCTCCTCTCACCAGACTATTATAGATGTCTCTCCTCTCACCAGACTATTATAGATGTCTCTCCTCTCACCAGACTATTATAGATGTCTCTCCTCTCACCAGACTATTATAGATGTCTCTCCTCTCATCAGACCAGACCATTATAGATGTCTCTCCTCTCACCAGACCAGACTATTATAGATGTCTCTCCTCTCACCAGACTATTATAGATGTCTCTCCTCTCATCAGACCAGACTATTATAGATGTCTCTCCTCTCATCAGACCAGACTATTATAGATGTCTCTCCTCTCACCAGACTATTATAGATGTCTCTCCTCTCACCAGACCAGACTATTATAGATGTCTCTCCTCTCATCAGACCAGACTATTATAGATGTCTCTCCTCTCACCAGACCAGACTATTATAGATGTCTCTCCTCTCACCAGACTATTATAGATGTCTCTCCTCTCATCAGACCAGACTATTATAGATGTCTCTCCTCTCACCAGACTATTATAGATGTCTCTCCTCTCACCAGACTATTATAGATGTCTCTCCTCTCACCAGACTATTATAGATGTCTCTCCTCTCACCAGACTATTATAGATGTCTCTCCTCTCACCAGACTATTATAGATGTCTCTCCTCTCACCAGACTATTATAGATGTCTCTCCTCTCATCAGACTATTATAGATGTCTCTCCTCTCACCAGACTATTATAGATGTCTCTCCTCTCACCAGACTATTATAGATGTCTCTCCTCTCACCAGACTATTATAGATGTCTCTCCTCTCACCAGACTATTATAGATGTCTCTCCTCTCACCAGACTATTATAGATGTCTCTCCTCTCACCAGACTATTATAGATGTCTCTCCTCTCACCAGACTATTATAGATGTCTCTCCTCTCACCAGACTATTATAGATGTCTCTCCTCTCACCAGACTATTATAGATGTCTCTCCTCTCACCAGACTATTATAGATGTCTCTCCTCTCACCAGACTATTATAGATGTCTCTCCTCTCACCAGACTATTATAGATGTCTCTCCTCTCATCAGACCAGACTATTATAGATGTCTCTCCTCTCACCAGACTATTATAGATGTCTCTCCTCTCAGCAGACCAGACTATTATAGATGTCTCTCCTCTCACCAGACCAGACTATTATAGATGTCTCTCCTCTCACCAGACTATTATAGATGTCTCTCCTCTCACCAGACTATTATAGATGTCTCTCCTCTCACCAGACCAGACTATTATAGATGTCTCTCCTCTCACCAGACTATTATAGATGTCTCTCCTCTCACCAGACCAGACTATTATAGATGTCTCTCCTCTCACCAGACTATTATAGATGTCTCTCCTCTCACCAGACTATTATAGATGTCTCTCCTCTCATCAGACTATTATAGATGTCTCTCCTCTCATCAGACCAGACTATTATAGATGTCTCTCCTCTCACCAGACTATTATAGATGTCTCTCCTCTCACCAGACCAGACTATTATAGATGTCTCTCCTCTCACCAGACTATTATAGATGTCTCTCCTCTCACCAGACTATTATAGATGTCTCTCCTCTCACCAGACTATTATAGATGTCTCTCCTCTCACCAGACTATTATAGATGTCTCTCCTCTCATCAGACCAGACCATTATAGATGTCTCTCCTCTCACCAGACCAGACTATTATAGATGTCTCTCCTCTCACCAGACTATTATAGATGTCTCTCCTCTCATCAGACCAGACTATTATAGATGTCTCTCCTCTCATCAGACCAGACTATTATAGATGTCTCTCCTCTCACCAGACTATTATAGATGTCTCTCCTCTCATCAGACCAGACTATTATAGATGTCTCTCCTCTCATCAGACCAGACTATTATAGATGTCTCTCCTCTCACCAGACCAGACTATTATAGATGTCTCTCCTCTCACCAGACTATTATAGATGTCTCTCCTCTCATCAGACCAGACTATTATAGATGTCTCTCCTCTCACCAGACTATTATAGATGTCTCTCCTCTCACCAGACCAGACTATTATAGATGTCTCTCCTCTCACCAGACTATTATAGATGTCTCTCCTCTCACCAGACTATTATAGATGTCTCTCCTCTCACCAGACTATTATAGATGTCTCTCCTCTCACCAGACTATTATAGATGTCTCTCCTCTCACCAGACTATTATAGATGTCTCTCCTCTCATCAGACTATTATAGATGTCTCTCCTCTCACCAGACTATTATAGATGTCTACCAGACTATTATAGATGTCTCTCCTCTCACCAGACTATTATAGATGTCTCTCCTCTCACCAGACTATTATAGATGTCTCTCCTCTCACCAGACTATTATAGATGTCTCTCCTCTCACCAGACTATTATAGATGTCTCTCCTCTCACCAGACTATTATAGATGTCTCTCCTCTCACCAGACTATTATAGATGTCTCTCCTCTCACCAGACTATTATAGATGTCTCTCCTCTCACCAGACTATTATAGATGTCTCTCCTCTCACCAGACTATTATAGATGTCTCTCCTCTCACCAGACTATTATAGATGTCTCTCCTCTCATCAGACCAGACTATTATAGATGTCTCTCCTCTCACCAGACTATTATAGATGTCTCTCCTCTCAGCAGACCAGACTATTATAGATGTCTCTCCTCTCAGCAGACCAGACTATTATAGATGTCTCTCCTCTCACCAGACTATTATAGATGTCTCTCCTCTCACCAGACTATTATAGATGTCTCTCCTCTCACCAGACTATTATAGATGTCTCTCCTCTCACCAGACTATTATAGATGTCTCTCCTCTCACCAGACTATTATAGATGTCTCTCCTCTCATCAGACCAGACTATTATAGATGTCTCTCCTCTCACCAGACTATTATAGATGTCTCTCCTCTCACCAGACTATTATAGATGTCTCTCCTCTCACCAGACTATTATAGATGTCTCTCCTCTCACCAGACTATTATAGATGTCTCTCCTCTCACCAGACTCTTATAGATGTCTCTCCTCTCACCAGACCAGACTATTATAGATGTCTCTCCTCTCACCAGACTATTATAGATGTCTCTCCTCTCAGACTATTATAGATGTCTCTCCTCTCACCAGACTATTATAGATGTCTCTCCTCTCATCAGACCAGACTATTATAGATGTCTCTCCTCTCACCAGACTATTATAGATGTCTCTCCTCTCATCAGACCAGACTATTATAGATGTCTCTCCTCTCACCAGACTATTATAGATGTCTCTCCTCTCACCAGACTATTATAGATGTCTCTCCTCTCACCAGACTATTATAGATGTCTCTCCTCTCACCAGACTATTATAGATGTCTCTCCTCTCACCAGACTATTATAGATGTCTCTCCTCTCACCAGACCAGACTATTATAGATGTCTCTCCTCTCACCAGACTATTATAGATGTCTCTCCTCTCACCAGACTATTATAGATGTCTCTCCTCTCACCAGACTATTATAGATGTCTCTCCTCTCATCAGACCAGACTATTATAGATGTCTCTCCTCTCACCAGACTATTATAGATGTCTCTCCTCTCATCAGACCAGACTATTATAGATGTCTCTCCTCTCATCAGACCAGACTATTATAGATGTCTCTCCTCTCACCAGACTATTATAGATGTCTCTCCTCTCACCAGACTATTATAGATGTCTCTCCTCTCACCAGACTATTATAGATGTCTCTCCTCTCACCAGACTATTATAGATGTCTCTCCTCTCACCAGACTATTATAGATGTCTCTCCTCTCACCAGACTATTATAGATGTCTCTCCTCTCACCAGACTATTATAGATGTCTCTCCTCTCACCAGACTATTATAGATGTCTCTCCTCTCACCAGACTATTATAGATGTCTCTCCTCTCACCAGACTATTATAGATGTCTCTCCTCTCACCAGACCAGACTATTATAGATGTCTCTCCTCTCACCAGACTATTATAGATGTCTCTCCTCTCATCAGACCATACTATTATAGATGTCTCTCCTCTCATCAGACCAGACTATTATAGATGTCTCTCCTCTCATCAGACCAGACTATTATAGATGTCTCTCCTCTCACCAGACTATTATAGATGTCTCTCCTCTCACCAGACTATTATAGATGTCTCTCCTCTCACCAGACTATTATAGATGTCTCTCCTCTCACCAGACTATTATAGATGTCTCTCCTCTCACCAGACTCTTATAGATGTCTCTCCTCTCACCAGACCAGACTATTATAGATGTCTCTCCTCTCACCAGACTATTATAGATGTCTCTCCTCTCACCAGACTATTATAGATGTCTCTCCTCTCAGACTATTATAGATGTCTCTCCTCTCACCAGACTATTATAGATGTCTCTCCTCTCACCAGACTATTATAGATGTCTCTCCTCTCATCAGACCAGACTATTATAGATGTCTCTCCTCTCACCAGACTATTATAGATGTCTCTCCTCTCACCAGACTATTATAGATGTCTCTCCTCTCATCAGACCAGACTATTATAGATGTCTCTCCTCTCACCAGACTATTATAGATGTCTCTCCTCTCACCAGACTATTATAGATGTCTCTCCTCTCATCAGACCAGACTATTATAGATGTCTCTCCTCTCACCAGACCAGACTATTATAGATGTCTCTCCTCTCACCAGACTATTATAGATGTCTCTCCTCTCACCAGACTATTATAGATGTCTCTCCTCTCACCAGACTATTATAGATGTCTCTCCTCTCACCAGACTATTATAGATGTCTCTCCTCTCACCAGACTATTATAGATGTCTCTCCTCTCACCAGACCAGACTATTATAGATGTCTCTCCTCTCACCAGACCAGACTATTATAGATGTCTCTCCTCTCATCAGACCAGACTATTATAGATGTCTCTCCTCTCACCAGACCAGACTATTATAGATGTCTCTCCTCTCATCAGACCATACTATTATAGATGTCTCTCCTCTCACCAGACCAGACTATTATAGATGTCTCTCCTCTCATCAGACCAGACTATTATAGATGTCTCTCCTCTCATCAGACCATACTATTATAGATGTCTCTCCTCTCACCAGACCAGACTATTATAGATGTCTCTCCTCTCACCAGACTATTATAGATGTCTCTCCTCTCATCAGACCAGACTATTATAGATGTCTCTCCTCTCATCAGACCAGACTATTATAGATGTCTCTCCTCTCATCAGACCATACTATTATAGATGTCTCTCCTCTCACCAGACCAGACTATTATAGATGTCTCTCCTCTCACCAGACTATTATAGATGTCGCTCCTCTCACCAGACTATTATAGATGTCTCTCCTCTCACCAGACTATTATAGATGTCTCTCCTCTCACCAGACTATTATAGATGTCTCTCCTCTCACCAGACTATTATAGATGTCTCTCCTCTCATCAGACTATTATAGATGTCTCTCCTCTCATCAGACCAGACTATTATAGATGTCTCTCCTCTCACCAGACTATTATAGATGTCTCTCCTCTCACCAGACCAGACTATTATAGATGTCTCTCCTCTCACCAGACTATTATAGATGTCTCTCCTCTCACCAGACTATTATAGATGTCTCTCCTCTCACCAGACTATTATAGATGTCTCTCCTCTCACCAGACTATTATAGATGTCTCTCCTCTCAGCAGACCAGACTATTATAGATGTTTCTCCTCTCACCAGACTATTATAGATGTCTCTCCTCTCACCAGACTATTATAGATTTCTCTCCTCTCATCAGACTATTATAGATGTCTCTCCTCTCACCAGACTATTATAGATGTCTCTCCTCTCACCAGACTATTATAGATGTCTCTCCTCTCACCAGACTATTATAGATGTCTCTCCTCTCACCAGACTATTATAGATGTCTCTCCTCTCAGCAGACCATACTATTATAGATGTCTCTCCTCTCACCAGACTATTATAGATGTCTCTCCTCTCATCAGACTATTATAGATGTCTCTCCTCTCACCAGACTATTATAGATGTCTCTCCTCTCATCAGACTATTATAGATGTCTCTCCTCTCACCAGACTATTATAGATGTCTCTCCTCTCACCAGACTATTATAGATGTCTCTCCTCTCATCAGACTATTATAGATGTCTCTCCTCTCACCAGACTATTATAGATGTCTCTCCTCTCATCAGACTATTATAGATGTCTCTCCTCTCACCAGACTATTATAGATGTCTCTCCTCTCACCAGACTATTATAGATGTCTCTCCTCTCATCAGACTATTATAGATGTCTCTCCTCTCACCAGACTATTATAGATGTCTCTCCTCTCACCAGACTATTATAGATGTCTCTCCTCTCATCAGACCAGACTATTATAGATGTCTCTCCTCTCACCAGACTATTATAGATGTCTCTCCTCTCATCAGACCAGACTATTATAGATGTCTCTCCTCTCACCAGACTATTATAGATGTCTCTCCTCTCACCAGACCAGACTATTATAGATGTCTCTCCTCTCACCAGACCAGACTATTATAGATGTCTCTCCTCTCATCAGACCAGACTATTATAGATGTCTCTCCTCTCACCAGACTATTATAGATGTCTCTCCTCTCATCAGACCAGACTATTATAGATGTCTCTCCTCTCATCAGACTATTATAGATGTCTCTCCTCTCACCAGACCAGACTATTATAGATGTCTCTCCTCTCATCAGACCAGACTATTATAGATGTCTCTCCTCTCACCAGACTATTATAGATGTCTCTCCTCTCACCAGACTATTATAGATGTCTCTACTCTCATCAGACCAGACTATTATAGATGTCTCTCCTCTCATCAGACTATTATAGATGTCTCTCCTCTCACCAGACTATTATAGATGTCTCTCCTCTCACCAGACTATTATAGATGTCTCTCCTCTCACCAGACTATTATAGATGTCTCTCCTCTCACCAGACTATTATAGATGTCTCTCCTCTCATCAGACCAGACTATTATAGATGTCTCTCCTCTCATCAGACTATTATAGATGTCTCTCCTCTCACCAGACCAGACTATTATAGATGTCTCTCCTCTCATCAGACCAGACTATTATAGATGTCTCTCCTCTCACCAGACTATTATAGATGTCTCTCCTCTCACCAGACTATTATAGATGTCTCTCCTCTCATCAGACCAGACTATTATAGATGTCTCTCCTCTCACCAGACCAGACTATTATAGATGTCTCTCCTCTCACCAGACTATTATAGATGTCTCTCCTCTCACCAGACTATTATAGATGTCTCTCCTCTCACCAGACTATTATAGATGTCTCTCCTCTCATCAGACTATTATAGATGTCTCTCCTCTCATCAGACCAGACTATTATAGATGTCTCTCCTCTCATCAGACCAGACTATTATAGATGTCTCTCCTCTCACCAGACCAGACTATTATAGATGTCTCTCCTCTCACCAGACTATTATAGATGTCTCTCCTCTCACCAGACCAGACTATTATAGATGTCTCTCCTCTCATCAGACCATACTATTATAGATGTCTCTCCTCTCACCAGACTATTATAGATGTCTCTCCTCTCACCAGACTATTATAGATGTCTCTCCTCTCACCAGACTATTATAGATGTCTCTCCTCTCACCAGACTATTATAGATGTCTCTCCTCTCACCAGACCAGACTATTATAGATGTCTCTCCTCTCACCAGACTATTATAGATGTCTCTCCTCTCATCAGACCAGACTATTATAGATGTCTCTCCTCTCATCAGACCAGACTATTATAGATGTCTCTCCTCTCATCAGACCATACTATTATAGATGTCTCTCCTCTCACCAGACTATTATAGATGTCTCTCCTCTCACCAGACCAGACTATTATAGATGTCTCTCCTCTCATCAGACCAGACTATTATAGATGTCTCTCCTCTCACCAGACCATACTATTATAGATGTCTCTCCTCTCACCAGACCAGACTATTATAGATGTCTCTCCTCTCACCAGACTATTATAGATGTCTCTCCTCTCACCAGACCAGACTATTATAGATGTCTCTCCTCTCATCAGACCAGACTATTATAGATGTCTCTCCTCTCATCAGACCAGACTATTATAGATGTCTCTCCTCTCACCAGACTATTATAGATGTCTCTCCTCTCACCAGACTATTATAGATGTCTCTCCTCTCACCAGACCATACTATTATAGATGTCTCTCCTCTCACCAGACCAGACTATTATAGATGTCTCTCCTCTCATCAGACCATACTATTATAGATGTCTCTCCTCTCACCAGACCAGACTATTATAGATGTCTCTCCTCTCATCAGACCATACTATTATAGATGTCTCTCCTCTCACCAGACCAGACTATTATAGATGTCTCTCCTCTCACCAGACCAGACTATTATAGATGTCTCTCCTCTCATCAGACCAGACTATTATAGATGTCTCTCCTCTCATCAGACCATACTATTATAGATGTCTCTCCTCTCACCAGACTATTATAGATGTCTCTCCTCTCACCAGACTATTATAGATGTCTCTCCTCTCATCAGACTATTATAGATGTCTCTCTCATCAGACTATTATAGATGTCTCTCCTCTCATCAGACTATTATAGATGTCTCTCCTCTCACCAGACCAGACTATTATAGATGTCTCTCCTCTCACCAGACTATTATAGATGTCTCTCCTCTCACCAGACCAGACTATTATAGATGTCTCTCCTCTCACCAGACTATTATAGATGTCTCTCCTCTCACCAGACCAGACTATTATAGATGTCTCTCCTCTCATCAGACCAGACTATTATAGATGTCTCTCCTCTCACCAGACTATTATAGATGTCTCTCCTCTCACCAGACCAGACTATTATAGATGTCTCTCCTCTCACCAGACTATTATAGATGTCTCTCCTCTCACCAGACCATACTATTATAGATGTCTCTCCTCTCACCAGACCAGACTATTATAGATGTCTCTCCTCTCATCAGACCAGACTATTATAGATGTCTCTCCTCTCACCAGACCAGACTATTATAGATGTCTCTCCTCTCACCAGACTATTATAGATGTCTCTCCTCTCACCAGACCAGACTATTATAGATGTCTCTCCTCTCACCAGACCAGACTATTATAGATGTCTCTCCTCTCATCAGACCAGACTATTATAGATGTCTCTCCTCTCACCAGACTATTATAGATGTCTCTCCTCTCATCAGACCAGACTATTATAGATGTCTCTCCTCTCACCAGACTATTATAGATGTCTCTCCTCTCACCAGACCAGACTATTATAGATGTCTCTCCTCTCACCAGACCATACTATTATAGATGTCTCTCCTCTCACCAGACCAGACTATTATAGATGTCTCTCCTCTCACCAGACTATTATAGATGTCTCTCCTCTCATCAGACCAGACTATTATAGATGTCTCTCCTCTCACCAGACCATACTATTATAGATGTCTCTCCTCTCACCAGACCAGACTATTATAGATGTCTCTCCTCTCACCAGACCAGACTATTATAGATGTCTCTCCTCTCACCAGACTATTATAGATGTCTCTCCTCTCACCAGACTATTATAGATGTCTCTCCTCTCACCAGACCAGACTATTATAGATGTCTCTCCTCTCACCAGACTATTATAGATGTCTCTCCTCTCACCAGACTATTATAGATGTCTCTCCTCTCACCAGACTATTATAGATGTCTCTCCTCTCACCAGACCAGACTATTATAGATGTCTCTCCTCTCACCAGACCAGACTATTATAGATGTCTCTCCTCTCACCAGACTATTATAGATGTCTCTCCTCTCACCAGACCAGACTATTATAGATGTCTCTCCTCTCACCAGACTATTATAGATGTCTCTCCTCTCACCAGACTATTATAGATGTCTCTCCTCTCACCAGACCAGACTATTATAGATGTCTCTCCTCTCACCAGACTATTATAGATGTCTCTCCTCTCACCAGACTATTATAGATGTCTCTCCTCTCACCAGACTATTATAGATGTCTCTCCTCTCACCAGACTATTATAGATGTCTCTCCTCTCACCAGACCAGACTATTATAGATGTCTCTCCTCTCACCAGACCAGACTATTATAGATGTCTCTCCTCTCATCAGACCATACTATTATAGATGTCTCTCCTCTCACCAGACTATTATAGATGTCTCTCCTCTCACCAGACCAGACTATTATAGATGTCTCTCCTCTCACCAGACCAGACTATTATAGATGTCTCTCCTCTCACCAGACTATTATAGATGTCTCTCCTCTCACCAGACTATTATAGATGTCTCTCCTCTCACCAGACTATTATAGATGTCTCTCCTCTCACCAGACTATTATAGATGTCTCTCCTCTCATCAGACCAGACTATTATAGATGTCTCTCCTCTCATCAGACCAGACTATTATAGATGTCTCTCCTCTCACCAGACTATTATAGATGTCTCTCCTCTCACCAGACCAGACTATTATAGATGTCTCTCCTCTCACCAGACTATTATAGATGTCTCTCCTCTCACCAGACTATTATAGATGTCTCTCCTCTCACCAGACTATTATAGATGTCTCTCCTCTCACCAGACTATTATAGATGTCTCTCCTCTCACCAGACTATTATAGATGTCTCTCCTCTCACCAGACTATTATAGATGTCTCTCCTCTCATCAGACCAGACTATTATAGATGTCTCTCCTCTCATCAGACCAGACTATTATAGATGTCTCTCCTCTCATCAGACTATTATAGATGTCTCTCTCATCAGACTATTATAGATGTCTCTCCTCTCACCAGACTATTATAGATGTCTCTCCTCTCACCAGACCAGACTATTATAGATGTCTCTCCTCTCACCAGACTATTATAGATGTCTCTCCTCTCACCAGACCAGACTATTATAGATGTCTCTCCTCTCATCAGACCAGACTATTATAGATGTCTCTCCTCTCACCAGACTATTATAGATGTCTCTCCTCTCATCAGACCAGACTATTATAGATGTCTCTCCTCTCATCAGACTATTATAGATGTCTCTCCTCTCACCAGACCAGACTATTATAGATGTCTCTCCTCTCACCAGACTATTATAGATGTCTCTCCTCTCACCAGACTATTATAGATGTCTCTCCTCTCACCAGACCAGACTATTATAGATGTCTCTCCTCTCACCAGACTATTATAGATGTCTCTCCTCTCACCAGACTATTATAGATGTCTCTCCTCTCACCAGACTATTATAGATGTCTCTCCTCTCACCAGACCAGACTATTATAGATGTCTCTCCTCTCACCAGACCAGACTATTATAGATGTCTCTCCTCTCACCAGACTATTATAGATGTCTCTCCTCTCACCAGACCAGACTATTATAGATGTCTCTCCTCTCACCAGACTATTATAGATGTCTCTCCTCTCACCAGACTATTATAGATGTCTCTCCTCTCACCAGACCAGACTATTATAGATGTCTCTCCTCTCACCAGACTATTATAGATGTCTCTCCTCTCACCAGACTATTATAGATGTCTCTCCTCTCACCAGACTATTATAGATGTCTCTCCTCTCACCAGACTATTATAGATGTCTCTCCTCTCACCAGACCAGACTATTATAGATGTCTCTCCTCTCACCAGACCAGACTATTATAGATGTCTCTCCTCTCATCAGACCATACTATTATAGATGTCTCTCCTCTCACCAGACTATTATAGATGTCTCTCCTCTCACCAGACCAGACTATTATAGATGTCTCTCCTCTCACCAGACCAGACTATTATAGATGTCTCTCCTCTCACCAGACTATTATAGATGTCTCTCCTCTCACCAGACTATTATAGATGTCTCTCCTCTCACCAGACTATTATAGATGTCTCTCCTCTCACCAGACTATTATAGATGTCTCTCCTCTCATCAGACCAGACTATTATAGATGTCTCTCCTCTCATCAGACCAGACTATTATAGATGTCTCTCCTCTCACCAGACTATTATAGATGTCTCTCCTCTCACCAGACCAGACTATTATAGATGTCTCTCCTCTCACCAGACTATTATAGATGTCTCTCCTCTCACCAGACTATTATAGATGTCTCTCCTCTCACCAGACTATTATAGATGTCTCTCCTCTCACCAGACTATTATAGATGTCTCTCCTCTCACCAGACTATTATAGATGTCTCTCCTCTCACCAGACTATTATAGATGTCTCTCCTCTCATCAGACCAGACTATTATAGATGTCTCTCCTCTCATCAGACCAGACTATTATAGATGTCTCTCCTCTCATCAGACTATTATAGATGTCTCTCTCATCAGACTATTATAGATGTCTCTCCTCTCACCAGACTATTATAGATGTCTCTCCTCTCACCAGACCAGACTATTATAGATGTCTCTCCTCTCACCAGACTATTATAGATGTCTCTCCTCTCACCAGACCAGACTATTATAGATGTCTCTCCTCTCACCAGACCAGACTATTATAGATGTCTCTCCTCTCACCAGACTATTATAGATGTCTCTCCTCTCATCAGACCAGACTATTATAGATGTCTCTCCTCTCACCAGACCAGACTATTATAGATGTCTCTCCTCTCATCAGACCAGACTATTATAGATGTCTCTCCTCTCACCAGACTATTATAGATGTCTCTCCTCTCACCAGACCAGACTATTATAGATGTCTCTCCTCTCATCAGACCAGACTATTATAGATGTCTCTCCTCTCACCAGACTATTATAGATGTCTCTCCTCTCATCAGACCAGACTATTATAGATGTCTCTCCTCTCATCAGACTATTATAGATGTCTCTCCTCTCACCAGACCAGACTATTATAGATGTCTCTCCTCTCACCAGACCAGACTATTATAGATGTCTCTCCTCTCACCAGACCAGACTATTATAGATGTCTCTCCTCTCATCAGACCAGACTATTATAGATGTCTCTCCTCTCACCAGACTATTATAGATGTCTCTCCTCTCACCAGACCAGACTATTATAGATGTCTCTCCTCTCACCAGACTATTATAGATGTCTCTCCTCTCATCAGACCAGACTATTATAGATGTCTCTCCTCTCATCAGACCAGACTATTATAGATGTCTCTCCTCTCACCAGACTATTATAGATGTCTCTCCTCTCACCAGACTATTATAGATGTCTCTCCTCTCATCAGACCAGACTATTATAGATGTCTCTCCTCTCATCAGACCAGACTATTATAGATGTCTCTCCTCTCATCAGACCAGACTATTATAGATGTCTCTCCTCTCATCAGACCAGACTATTATAGATGTCTCTCCTCTCATCAGACCAGACTATTATAGATGTCTCTCCTCTCATCAGACCAGACTATTATAGATGTATCTCCTCTCATCAGACCAGACTATTATAGATGTCTCTCCTCTCATCAGACCAGACTATTATAGATGTCTCTCCTCTCACCAGACTATTATAGATGTCTCTCCTCTCACCAGACCAGACTATTATAGATGTCTCTCCTCTCATCAGACCAGACTATTATAGATGTCTCTCCTCTCACCAGACTATTATAGATGTCTCTCCTCTCATCAGACCAGACTATTATAGATGTCTCTCCTCTCATCAGACCAGACTATTATAGATGTCTCTCCTCTCACCAGACTATTATAGATGTCTCTCCTCTCACCAGACCAGACTATTATAGATGTCTCTCCTCTCACCAGACTATTATAGATGTCTCTCCTCTCACCAGACTATTATAGATGTCTCTCCTCTCATCAGACCAGACTATTATAGATGTCTCTCCTCTCACCAGACTATTATAGATGTCTCTCCTCTCACCAGACTATTATAGATGTCTCTCCTCTCACCAGACTATTATAGATGTCTCTCCTCTCACCAGACTATTATAGATGTCTCTCCTCTCACCAGACTATTATAGATGTCTCTCCTCTCACCAGACCAGACTATTATAGATGTCTCTCCTCTCATCAGACTATTATAGATGTCTCTCCTCTCACCAGACTATTATAGATGTCTCTCCTCTCACCAGACTATTATAGATGTCTCTCCTCTCACCAGACTATTATAGATGTCTCTCCTCTCACCAGACCAGACTATTATAGATGTCTCTCCTCTCATCAGACCAGACTATTATAGATGTCTCTCCTCTCATTAGACCAGACTATTATAGATGTCTCTCCTCTCACCAGACCAGACTATTATAGATGTCTCTCCTCTCACCAGACCAGACTATTATAGATGTCTCTCCTCTCACCAGACCAGACTATTATAGATGTCTCTCCTCTCACCAGACCAGACTATTATAGATGTCTCTCCTCTCACCAGACTATTATAGATGTCTCTCCTCTCACCAGACCAGACTATTATAGATGTCTCTCCTCTCACCAGACTATTATAGATGTCTCTCCTCTCACCAGACTATTATAGATGTCTCTCCTCTCATCAGACCAGACTATTATAGATGTCTCTCCTCTCATCAGACCAGACTATTATAGATGTCTCTCCTCTCACCAGACTATTATAGATGTCTCTCCTCTCACCAGACTATTATAGATGTCTCTCCTCTCATCAGACCAGACTATTATAGATGTCTCTCCTCTCATCAGACCAGACTATTATAGATGTCTCTCCTCTCATCAGACCAGACTATTATAGATGTCTCTCCTCTCATCAGACTATTATAGATGTCTCTCCTCTCACCAGACCAGACTATTATAGATGTCTCTCCTCTCACCAGACTATTATAGATGTCTCTCCTCTCACCAGACCAGACTATTATAGATGTCTCTCCTCTCATCAGACCAGACTATTATAGATGTCTCTCCTCTCACCAGACTATTATAGATGTCTCTCCTCTCATCAGACCAGACTATTATAGATGTCTCTCCTCTCATCAGACTATTATAGATGTCTCTCCTCTCATCAGACCAGACTATTATAGATGTCTCTCCTCTCACCAGACTATTATAGATGTCTCTCCTCTCACCAGACCAGACTATTATAGATGTCTCTCCTCTCACCAGACCATACTATTATAGATGTCTCTCCTCTCACCAGACCAGACTATTATAGATGTCTCTCCTCTCATCAGACCAGACTATTATAGATGTCTCTCCTCTCACCAGACCAGACTATTATAGATGTCTCTCCTCTCACCAGACCAGACTATTATAGATGTCTCTCCTCTCACCAGACCAGACTATTATAGATGTCTCTCCTCTCACCAGACCAGACTATTATAGATGTCTCTCCTCTCACCAGACTATTATAGATGTCTCTCCTCTCATCAGACCAGACTATTATAGATGTCTCTCCTCTCATCAGACCAGACTATTATAGATGTCTCTCCTCTCACCAGACTATTATAGATGTCTCTCCTCTCACCAGACTATTATAGATGTCTCTCCTCTCACCAGACCAGACTATTATAGATGTCTCTCCTCTCACCAGACTATTATAGATGTCTCTCCTCTCACCAGACTATTATAGATGTCTCTCCTCTCACCAGACTATTATAGATGTCTCTCCTCTCATCAGACCAGACTATTATAGATGTCTCTCCTCTCACCAGACTATTATAGATGTCTCTCCTCTCACCAGACTATTATAGATGTCTCTCCTCTCACCAGACCAGACTATTATAGATGTCTCTCCTCTCATCAGACCAGACTATTATAGATGTCTCTCCTCTCATCAGACCAGACTATTATAGATGTCTCTCCTCTCATCAGACCAGACTATTATAGATGTCTCTCCTCTCATCAGACCAGACTATTATAGATGTCTCTCCTCTCACCAGACCAGACTATTATAGATGTCTCTCCTCTCATCAGACCAGACTATTATAGATGTCTCTCCTCTCATCAGACCAGACTATTATAGATGTCTCTCCTCTCATCAGACCAGACTATTATAGATGTCTCTCCTCTCATCAGACCAGACTATTATAGATGTCTCTCCTCTCATCAGACCAGACTATTATAGATGTCTCTCCTCTCATCAGACCAGACTATTATAGATGTCTCTCCTCTCACCAGACTATTATAGATGTCTCTCCTCTCATCAGACCAGACTATTATAGATGTCTCTCCTCTCACCAGACTATTATAGATGTCTCTCCTCTCATCAGACCAGACTATTATAGATGTCTCTCCTCTCACCAGACTATTATAGATGTCTCTCCTCTCACCAGACCAGACTATTATAGATGTCTCTCCTCTCATCAGACTATTATAGATGTCTCTCCTCTCACCAGACTATTATAGATGTCTCTCCTCTCACCAGACTATTATAGATGTCTCTCCTCTCACCAGACCAGACTATTATAGATGTCTCTCCTCTCATCAGACTATTATAGATGTCTCTCCTCTCACCAGACTATTATAGATGTCTCTCCTCTCACCAGACTATTATAGATGTCTCTCCTCTCATCAGACCAGACTATTATAGATGTCTCTCCTCTCACCAGACTATTATAGATGTCTCTCCTCTCACCAGACCAGACTATTATAGATGTCTCTCCTCTCATCAGACTATTATAGATGTCTCTCCTCTCACCAGACTATTATAGATGTCTCTCCTCTCACTAGACTATTATAGATGTCTCTCCTCTCATCAGACTATTATAGATGTCTCTCCTCTCATCAGACTATTATAGATGTCTCTCCTCTCACCAGACTATTATAGATGTCTCTCCTCTCACCAGACTATTATAGATGTCTCTCCTCTCACCAGACCAGACTATTATAGATGTCTCTCCTCTCACCAGACCAGACTATTATAGATGTCTCTCCTCTCACCAGACTATTATAGATGTCTCTCCTCTCACCAGACTATTATAGATGTCTCTCCTCTCACCAGACTATTATAGATGTCTCTCCTCTCATTAGACCAGACTATTATAGATGTCTCTCCTCTCACCAGACTATTATAGATGTCTCTCCTCTCACCAGACCAGACTATTATAGATGTCTCTCCTCTCATCAGACCAGACTATTATAGATGTCTCTCCTCTCATTAGACCAGACTATTATAGATGTCTCTCCTCTCATTAGACCAGACTATTATAGATGTCTCTCCTCTCATTAGACCAGACTATTATAGATGTCTCTCCTCTCATTAGACCAGACTATTATAGATGTCTCTCCTCTCATTAGACCAGACTATTATAGATGTCTCTCCTCTCACCAGACTATTATAGATGTCTCTCCTCTCACCAGACTATTATAGATGTCTCTCCTCTCACCAGACTATTATAGATGTCTCTCCTCTCATTAGACCAGACTATTATAGATGTCTCTCCTCTCACCAGACTATTATAGATGTCTCTCCTCTCACCAGACCAGACTATTATAGATGTCTCTCCTCTCACCAGACCAGACTATTATAGATGTCTCTCCTCTCACCAGACTATTATAGATGTCTCTCCTCTCACCAGACTATTATAGATGTCTCTCCTCTCACCAGACCAGACTATTATAGATGTCTCTCCTCTCACCAGACTATTATAGATGTCTCTCCTCTCACCAGACCAGACTATTATAGATGTCTCTCCTCTCATCAGACCAGACTATTATAGATGTCTCTCCTCTCACCAGACCAGACTATTATAGATGTCTCTCCTCTCATCAGACTATTATAGATGTCTCTCCTCTCATCAGACCAGACTATTATAGATGTCTCTCCTCTCACCAGACCAGACTATTATAGATGTCTCTCCTCTCATCAGACCAGACTATTATAGATGTCTCTCCTCTCACCAGACCAGACTATTATAGATGTCTCTCCTCTCATCAGACTATTATAGATGTCTCTCCTCTCATCAGACTATTATAGATGTCTCTCCTCTCACCAGACTATTATAGATGTCTCTCCTCTCATCAGACCAGACTATTATAGATGTCTCTCCTCTCACCAGACTATTATAGATGTCTCTCCTCTCACCAGACTATTATAGATGTCTCTCCTCTCATCAGACCAGACTATTATAGATGTCTCTCCTCTCACCAGACTATTATAGATGTCTCTCCTCTCATCAGACTATTATAGATGTCTCTCCTCTCATCAGACTATTATAGATGTCTCTCCTCTCACCAGACTATTATAGATGTCTCTCCTCTCATCAGACCAGACTATTATAGATGTCTCTCCTCTCACCAGACTATTATAGATGTCTCTCCTCTCATCAGACCAGACTATTATAGATGTCTCTCCTCTCACCAGACTATTATAGATGTCTCTCCTCTCATCAGACCAGACTATTATAGATGTCTCTCCTCTCATCAGACTATTATAGATGTCTCTCCTCTCACCAGACTATTATAGATGTCTCTCCTCTCACCAGACTATTATAGATGTCTCTCCTCTCATCAGACCAGACTATTATAGATGTCTCTCCTCTCACCAGACCAGACTATTATAGATGTCTCTCCTCTCATCAGACTATTATAGATGTCTCTCCTCTCACCAGACTATTATAGATGTCTCTCCTCTCATCAGACTATTATAGATGTCTCTCCTCTCACCAGACTATTATAGATGTCTCTCCTCTCACCAGACTATTATAGATGTCTCTCCTCTCACCAGACCAGACTATTATAGATGTCTCTCCTCTCATCAGACTATTATAGATGTCTCTCCTCTCATCAGACCAGACTATTATAGATGTCTCTCCTCTCACCAGACCAGACTATTATAGATGTCTCTCCTCTCATCAGACCAGACTATTATAGATGTCTCTCCTCTCACCAGACCAGACTATTATAGATGTCTCTCCTCTCATCAGACTATTATAGATGTCTCTCCTCTCATCAGACTATTATAGATGTCTCTCCTCTCATCAGACCAGACTATTATAGATGTCTCTCCTCTCACCAGACCAGACTATTATAGATGTCTCTCCTCTCATCAGACTATTATAGATGTCTCTCCTCTCACCAGACTATTATAGATGTCTCTCCTCTCATCAGACTATTATAGATGTCTCTCCTCTCATCAGACCAGACTATTATAGATGTCTCTCCTCTCACCAGACCAGACTATTATAGATGTCTCTCCTCTCACCAGACTATTATAGATGTCTCTCCTCTCACCAGACTATTATAGATGTCTCTCCTCTCATCAGACTATTATAGATGTCTCTCCTCTCATCAGACCAGACTATTATAGATGTCTCTCCTCTCACCAGACCAGACTATTATAGATGTCTCTCCTCTCACCAGACTATTATAGATGTCTCTCCTCTCATCAGACCAGACTATTATAGATGTCTCTCCTCTCACCAGACCAGACTATTATAGATGTCTCTCCTCTCATCAGACTATTATAGATGTCTCTCCTCTCATCAGACCAGACTATTATAGATGTCTCTCCTCTCATCAGACCAGACCATTATAGATGTCGGGGCAATTAATTCATTTTAGTCCATCAATCCATGTAGGAGATGGAGACATGTATTTATTTAGTTCAGTCTGTATACGGTATGTGTTAACATCTTTACCTTGTTCAGTGTCCCCAGCCGGGCCAACCCTGGTTAGCATTGGTACCAGACTTCTCTTTCTCGCTCCTCTTTTTCTCTTCAAGTCACATAACCGGCAGACATGAAATAGGAGGTTTTAATGAGTCTGGGGAATGTCTGAGGCGTGGTGCTGGGAGAGCATACAGTGGGCTCCTAACAGTGGGATCCTAACAGTGGGCTCCTAACAGTGGGCTCCTAACAGTGGGCTCCTAACAGTGGGCTCCTAACAGTGGGCTCCTAACAGTGGGCTCCTAACAGTGGGCTCCTAACAGTGGGCTCCTAACAGTGGGCTCCTAACAGTGGGCTCCTAACAGTGGGCTCCTAACAGTGGGCTCCTAACAGTGGGCTCCTAACAGTGGGCTCCTATGACCCAGGGGAAATGGTGTTGAACGCTGTGGCTTCAGTTTGACGTCTTAATACTAGGGAGGTCAGTCAACATGTCTCTGGTCCACACAGGGCAGCAGAAAGGTCAGTATTACTCTCATTGCATTTGATGTCACTGTGTGTAGGTGAGCTAAGTGAAACAACAAATTGTGCTTTTTAATTTCTATCAAAATAGGTCTTATTTCTATGACAACTTCAAAACACGCATCAGTGGAACTTTCTCTAGCCATTACACATGCAATATATCAAGACGTCGTTGTTGTCTGGTGGCGTCTTGCTGTCTCTCTCCACTATAATGTTCTTCTCATGTGGAGAACATCCTGTGGTATCAGCCTCGTAGACCAGTGTTTGTTCCCTTCAGAGAGTAACATAACCTCCCATACAGCTCTTCCTCTCCTCCTCTTCCTCTACTCTTCTCTTTCTCTTCCTCTCCTCCTCTAATCCTCTCCTTCTCTAATCCTCTCCTCCTCTCCTCCTCTAATCCTCTCCTCCTCTAATCCTTTCCTCCTCTTATCCTCTCCTCCTCTCCTCCTCTAATCCTCTAATCCTGTTTTCCTCTCCTCCTCTAATCCTCTCCTCCTCTAATCCTCTAATCCTGTCTTCCTCTCCTCCTCTAATCCTCTTTTCCTCTACTCCTCTAATCCTCTCTTCCTCTCCTCCTCTAATCCTCTTTTCCTCTCCTCCTCTAATCCTCTTTTCCTCTCCTCCTCTAATCCTCTCTTCCTCTAATCCTCTAATCCTGTCCTCCTCTAATTCTCTCTTCCTCTCCTCCTCTAATCCTATTTTCCTCTCCTCCTCTAATCCTCTTCCTCTCCTCCTCTAATCCTCTTTTCCTCTCCTCCTCTAATCCTCTCTTCCTCTCCTCCTCTAATCCTCTAATCCTGTCCTCCTCTCCTCCTATAATCCTCTCTTCCTCTCCTCCTCTAATCCTCTAATCCTCTCCTCCTCTAATCCTCTAATCCTGTCCTCCTCTAATCCTCTCTTCCTCTCCTCCTCTAATCCTCTAATCCTGTCCTCCTCTCCTCCTATAATCCTCTCTTCCTCTCCTCCTCTAATCCTCTAATCCTGTCCTCCTCTAATCCTCTCTTCCTCTCCTCCTCTAATCCTCTAATCCTGTCCTCCTCTCCTCCTCTAATCCTCTAATCCTGTCCTCCTCTAATCCTCTCCTCCTCTCCTCATCTAATCCTCTAATCCTCTCTTCCTCTCTTGCTCTCCTCCTCTCTTCCTCTTCTCTTCTCTTCTCTTCCGGTTATTACTACATCTTGGCAGCTCCAGACCAGACCAGGACCCCATGAAAGCAGTCATGAAAGCACTAGCATTTATCTGGCTTATTCTACAAAGGAAACCAAAGACTTGGAAGAACTAATCTCCATGTTGACTGAACATCAGCCAGACATTTCAGAACCGTTCTTATGCATATGATGTCGATCTATAGAGACGACTGTTTATGGTCAGTGTGAGTAATACACCTACCGCTAATTCAGTTAAACATTTTTTACCAAACAGAGGGTCTGTCCAAAATAGCACCCTATTCCCTATGTAGTGCGCTATATAGAGAATAGGGTGCCATTTGGGACACAGTTAAGATTGCGACAAAATAGTAAACCAGGGGTGTCAAACATGCATTGGGTTAAAATAAAAACAAACTGAATATACTTTAAAATGACGAAAACCAAATGGAATGTTTATACATGATAATGGAGCTACATTCATACAGTATATTGACTGTGTCCAGCTCACTGATAATCACTACATTCATATACAGCATCTTGACTGTGTCCAGCTCACTGATAATCACTACATTCATATACAGCATATTGACTGTGTCCAGCTCACTGATAATCACTACATTCATATACAGCATCTTGACTGTGTCCAGCTCACTGATAATCACTACATTCATATACAGTATATTGACTGTGTCCAGCTCACTGATAATCACTACATTCATATACAGTATATTGACTGTGTCCAGCTCACTGATAATCACTACATTCATACAGTATATTGACTGTGTCCAGCTCACTGATAATCACTACATTCATACAGTATCTTGACTGTGTCCAGCTCACTGATAATCACTACATTCATACAGTATATTGACTGTGTCCAGCTCACTGATAATCACTACATTCATACAGTATATTGACTGTGTCCAGCTCACTGATAATCACTACATTCATATACAGTATATTGACTGTGTCCAGCTCACTGATAATCACTACATTCATACAGTATATTGACTGTGTCCAGCTCACTGATAATCACTACATTCATACAGTATCTTGACTGTGTCCAGCTCACTGATAATCACTACATTCATACAGTATATTGACTGTGTCCAGCTCACTGATAATCACTACATTCATACAGTATATTGACTGTGTCCAGCTCACTGATAATCACTACATTCATATACAGCATCTTGACTGTGTCCAGTTCACTGATAATCACTACATTCATACAGTATCTTGACTGTGTCCAGCTCACTGATAATCACTACATTCATATACAGTATCTTGACTGTGTCCAGCTCACTGATAATCACTACATTCATACAGTATCTTGACTGTGTCCAGCTCACTGATAATCACTACATTCATATACAGTATCTTGACTGTGTCCAGCTCACTGATAATCACTACATTCATACAGTATCTTGACTGTGTCCAGCTCACTGATAATCACTACATTCATACAGTATCTTGACTGTGTCCAACTCACTGATAATCACTACATTCATATACAGCATCTTGACTGTGTCCAGCTCACTGATAATCACTACATTCATACAGTATCTTGACTGTGTCCAGCTCACTGATAATCACTACATTCATACAGTATCTTGACTGTGTCCAGCTCACTGATAATCACTACATTCATACAGTATCTTGACTGTGTCCAGCTCACTGATAATCACTACATTCATACAGTATCTTGACTGTGTCCAGCTCACTGATAATCACTACATTCATACAGTATATTGACTGTGTCCAGCTCACTGATAATCACTACATTCATACAGTATCTTGACTGTGTCCAGCTCACTGATAATCACTACATTCATATACAGCATCTTGACTGTGTCCAGCTCACTGATAATCACTACATTCATACAGTATATTGACTGTGTCCAGCTCACTGATAATCACTACATTCATACAGTATCTTGACTGTGTCCAGCTCACTGATAATCACTACATTCATACAGTATCTTGACTGTGTCCAGCTCACTGATAATCACTACATTCATACAGTATCTTGACTGTGTCCAGCTCACTGATAATCACTACATTCATACAGTATATTGACTGTGTCCAGCTCACTGATAATCACTACATTCATACAGTATCTTGACTGTGTCCAGCTCACTGATAATCACTACATTCATACAGTATCTTGACTGTGTCCAGCTCACTGATAATCACTACATTCATACAGTATCTTGACTGTGTCCAGCTCACTGATAATCACTACATTCATACAGTATCTTGACTGTGTCCAGCTCACTGATAATCATCCAAATGGAAGCTAGACAGATGGGGAGCATCGGGAAAAAAAAAACGTTTTTGTGCAAATTTGGACTTTGAGGAAATATAACACATGTTCAGTGCGGCCCTCCAGACCTCGTTGAAGACCGAATGCAGCCCCCAGGGCAAAATGAGTTTGACACCCCTGCCGTAAACAATGAGCATGCTTTGGGCATGGAAGCTTATCTCCCTAGCTAGTCAGGGGAAAGGTAGTTGGAGTCGACCTAGCGAGAGGAGAGCAGCTGGAAGCTTATCTCCCTAGCTAGTTAGAGGAAAAGTGTTTGGAGTCGACCTAGCGAGAGGAGAGCAGCTGGAAGCTTATCTCCCTAGCTAGTCAGGGGAAAGGTATTTGGAGTCAACCTAGCGAGAGGAGAGCAGCTGGAAGCTTATCTCCCTAGCTAGTCAGGGGAAAGGTAGTTGGAGTCGACCTAGCGAGAGGAGAGCAGCTGGAAGCTTATCTCCCGAGCTAGTCAGGGGAAAGGTAGTTGGAGTCGACCTAGCGAGAGGAGAGCAGCTGGAAGCTTATCTCCCGAGCTAGTCAGGGGAAAGGTAGTTGGAGTCGACCTAGCGAGAGGAGAGCAGCTGGAAGCTTATCTCCCGAGCTAGTCAGGGGAAAGGTAGTTGGAGTCGACCTAGCGAGAGGAGAGCAGCTGGAAGCTTATCTCCCGAGCTAGTCAGGGAAAGGTATTTGGAGTCGACCTAGCGAGAGGAGAGCAGCTTGGAAGCTTATCTCCCGAGCTAGTCAGGGGAAAGGTAGTTGGAGTCGACCTAGCGAGAGGAGAGCAGCTGGAAGCTTATCTCCCGAGCTAGTCAGGGAAAGGTAGTTGGAGTCGACCTAGCGAGAGGAGAGCAGCTGGAAGCTTATCTCCCGAGCTAGTCAGGGGAAAGGTATTTGGAGTCGACCTAGCGAGAGGAGAGCAGCTTGAAGCTTATCCCCCGAGCTAGTCAGGGGAATGGTAGTTGGAGTCGACCTAGCGAGAGGAGAGCAGCTGGAAGCTTATCTCCCGAGCTAGTCAGGGGAAAGGTATTTGGAGTCGACCTAACGAGAGGAGAGCAGCTGGAAGCTTATCTCCCGAGCTAGTCAGGGGAAAGGTAGTTGGAGTCGACCTAGCGAGAGGAGAGCAGCTGGAAGCTTATCTCCCGAGCTAGTCAGGGAAAGGTAGTTGGATTCGACCTAGCGAGAGGAGAGCAGCTGGAAGCTTATCTCCCGAGCTAGTCAGGGGAAAGGTAGTTGGAGTCGACCTAGCGAGAGGAGAGCAGCTGGAAGCTTATCTCCCGAGCTAGTCAGGGGAAAGGTAGTTGGAGTCGACCTAGCGAGAGGAGAGCAGCTGGAAGCTTATCTCCCTAGTTAGTCAGGGGAAAGGTAGTTGGAGTCGACCTAGCGAGAGGAGAGCAGCTGGAAGCTTATCTCCCGAGCTAGTCAGGGGAAAGGTATTTGGAGTCGACCTAGCGAGAGGAGAGCAGCTGGAAGCTTATCTCCCTAGTTAGTCAGGGGAAAGGTAGTTGGAGTCGACCTAGCGAGAGGAGAGCAGCTGGAAGCTTATCTCCCGAGCTAGTCAGGGGAAAGGTATTTGGAGTCGACCTAGCGAGAGGAGAGCAGCTGGAAGCGTTTACTCCAGTTAGAGCATGTCAGCACCAACTGTGATGTCAGGATTTGTCAGTCAACCAGAGGGAGTGATTGTGAAAACAAAGGCGACCCACTCACATTCTGACTCACAGACAGGTTGATTCCCAAATTGCATCCTATTCCCTATATAGCACAGTAGTGCACTATATAGGGAATAAGGTGCAATTTTGTACAGACACACTGTGTACTTTTGGGTAACACATTACATTTCCATGTTGTGTAATAGGGAAGCTAGGAGATGAAGAAGCCTCCTGACGTACTAGTTAGTAGAGGGCTAGGTCTCCTGTTATACCCTAAGGCTTTCAGATCATCCTGTTGATTAATCACAGCAATAAAGCCATGTGGGGGAAAGCCCCTGATCAATCGTGTTCTTTCACCAAGTATTGGAGGGAGATTTGTTAAAACTTTATGAGAACATTAGTTATCATATTTAATTGATCTGTCCAGAAACCAAACAATGTACAATAAAACGTATTGTTGTCCAACTGTACGTAGCCTCTAGTCAAGTACATACCAGTGCTTAGCTTTCTTTATTCTCATCCAGGGTAGAGTTTTGTACTCCCTCTCTATTTAAACTTCAGCCTTTAGATATCGATACCTTACCTTTTGCACACCAGATTATGTGCCTCAGAGAGCTAAGTAGGATAGAAGGCACCTGAATAGAGCTACGTAGGATAGAAGCCACCTGAATAGAGCTACGTAGGATAGAAGACACATGAATAGAGCTACGTAGGATAGAAGGCACCTGAATAGAGCTACGTAGGACAGAAGCCACCTGAATAGAGCTACGTAGGATAGAAGGCACCGGAATTGAGCTACGTAGGACAGAAGCCACCTGAATAGAGCTACGTAGGATAGAAGCCACCTGAATAGAGCTACGTAGGATAGAAGCCACCTGAATAGAGCTATGTAGGATAGAAGGCACCTGAATAGAGCTACGTAGGACAGAAGCCACCTGAATAGAGCTACGTAGGATAGAAGCCACCTGAATAGAGCTACGTAGGACAGAAGCCACCTGAATAGAGCTACGTAGGATAGAAGGCACCTGAATAGAGCTACGTAGGATAGAAGCCACCTGAATAGAGCTACGTAGGATAGAAGTGTTATGCAGGTGAATGAGGACCCAAAAGCGACTTGGCGAAAACAGAGTCTTTAATCCAGTAAAGTAAAAATACAATCAAAAAACACAATTTCCACTCGTAATGACGAGAACAGACTGGAGACTCGATCTTGAACTGCAGGTTGCCTCGGGAAGGCACTTGAACTTAGCAGACTCAGACACCTGCTCACCACGCAGCATCTGAGGGAAACACGACACGACAGGGCGATACACAAACACAGCACGGTGAACAATAGACAAGGATCCGACAAGGACAGAAGTGGAAAACAAGGGGAGAAATAGGGACTCTAATCAGAAGACAAAATAGGGAACAGGTGTAAAAAGACTAAATGAGTGAGTTAGGAGAATGAGGAACAGCTGGGAGCAGGAACGGAACGATAGAGAGAGGAGAGAGAGGGAGGGGGAGAGAGAGGGATAGAAAAGGGAACGAACCTAATAAGACCAGCAGGGGGAAACGAACAGAAGGGAAAGCATAATGACAAGACAATATATGACAAAACATGACAGTACCCCCCCACTCACCGAGCGCCTCCTGGCGCTCTCGAGGAGGAACACTGGCGGCAACGGAGGAAATCATAGATCACAAACGGTCCAGCACGTCCCGAGAAAGAACCCAACTCCTCTCCTCAGGACCGTAACGGAAAACGATAAAAAGGGAAACTAGGGTACTACTCTAAAAAAAAAAAAAATGAGACACGGGTAGAGAACTGAAAGCTTAAGAGCAAACAGAACCAAACAGGCCAGGAGAGTAACAACTAGGGACAGACTGAGACACAGCAAGGGCAGGAACAAGAACAGGAGAGATGCGATGGCAGGGAACAGACTGAGACCCAGCAAGACCAGGAGCAGAAGCAGAAAAAAATTACCAGACTTCTTCTGCGCGCAGTCTGAACACGCAGCCACGAAACGGCGCGTGTCACGCTCCTGAGTAGGCCACCAAAACCGCTGGCGAATAGAAGCAAGCGTACCCCGAACGCCGGGATGGCCAGCTAACTTGGCAGAGTGAGCCCACTGAAGAACAGCCAGACGAGTAGAAACAGGAACGAAAAGAAGGTTACTAGGACAAGCGCGCGCGACGCAGTGTGCGTGAGTGCTTGCTTAACCTGTCTCTCAATTCCCCAGACAGTCAACCCGACAACACGCCCAACAGGAAGGATCCCTCGGGATCGGTAGAAGCCACAGCAGAACTAAAGAGACGGGATAAAGCATGAGGCTTGGTGTTCTTAGTACCCGGGCAATAAGAAATAACGAACTCGAAACGAGCGAAAAATAACGCCCAACGAGCATGACGCGCATTCAGTCGTTTGGCAGAACGGATGTACTCAAGGTTCCTTTGGTCAGTCCAAACGACAAAAGGAACGGTCGCCCCTCCAACCACTGTCGCCATTTGCCTAGGGCTAAACGGATGGCGAGCAGTTCGCGGTTAGCCACATCATAGTTACGTTCCGACGGTGACAGGCGATGAGAAAAATACGCACAAGGGTGGACCCCATCGTCAGTATCGGAGCGCTGGGACAGAATGGCTCCCACGCCCACCCCTGACGCGTCAACCTCAACAATAAACTGTTTAGTGACGTCAGGTGCAACAAGGATAGGAGCGGATGCAAAACGCTTCTTAAAGAGATCAGAACAACAATCATACGACCGGTGAGGAGGAGAGGAGTTGGTTCTGGACCGACTGAAGACCGTGCGCAGACCATGATATTCCTCCGGCACTCCTGTCAAATCACCAGGTTCCTCCTGAGAAGAGGGGACAGAACAAACAGGAGAAATAGCAGACATTAAACACTTCACATGACAAGAAACGTTCCAGGAAAGGATAGAATTACTAGACCAATCAAAAGAAGGATTATGACACACTAGCCAGGGATGACCCAAAACAACAGGTGTAAAAGGTGAACAAAAAATCAAAAAGAAATGGTCTCACTATGGTTACCAGATACAGTGAGGGTTAAAGGTAGTGTTTCATATAATATACTGGGGAGAGGACTACCATCCAAGGCAAACATGACCGTGGGCTCCCCTAACTGTCTGAGAGGAATGTCATGTTCCCGCGCCCAGGCTTCGTCCATAAAACAGCCCTCTGCCCCAGAGTCTATTAATGCACTGCAGGAAGCTGCCGATCCGTTCCAGCGTAGATGGACCGGTAAAGTAGTACATGTACTTGACGGAGAGGACCGTCTAGTAGCGCTTATCAGTCGCCCTCCGCTTACTGATGAGCTCTGGCCTTTAACTGGACATGAAATGACAAAATGACCAGCGGAACCGCAATAGAGACAGAGGCGGTTGGTGATTCTCCGTTCCCTCTCCTTAGTCGAAATGTGAATACCCCCCAGCTGCATGGGCTCAACACCAGAGTCAGTGGGGAAAGATGGTAGTGTCGGAGAGAGGGGAGACACAGTTAACGCGAGCTCTCTTCTATGAGCTCGGTGACGAAGATCTACCCGTCGTTCAATGCGAATAGCGAGTTCAATCAAAGAATCCACGCTGGATGGAACCTCCCGAGAGAGAATCTCATCCTTAACCTTAGCGTGGAGTCCCTCCAGAAAACGAGCGAGCAACGCCTGCTCGTTCCAGTTACTGGAGGCAGCAAGAGTGCGAAACTCTATAGAGTAATCCGTTATGGATCGATTACCTTGACATAGGGAAGACAGGGACCAGGAAGCTTCTTTCCCAAAAACTGAGCGATCAAAAACCCTTATCATCTCCTCTTTAAAGTTCAGATAATTGTTAGTACACTCAGCGCTTGCCTCCCAGATAGCTGTGCCCCACTGCCGAGCCCGACCAGTAAGGAGTGATATGACGTAGGCAATCCGAGCTCTCTCTCTTGAGTATGTGTTGGGTTGGAGAGAGAACACGATATCACACTGGGTGAGAAAGGAGCGGCACTCAGTGGGCTGCCCAGAATAACATGGTGGGTTATTAACCCTAGGTTCCGGAGGCTCGGAAGAACCGGAAGTAGCTGGTGACACGAGACGAAGACTCTGATACTGTCCTGAGAGGTCGGAGACCTGAGCGGCCAGGGTTTCAACGGCATGCCGAGCAGCAGACAATTCCTGCTCGTGTCTGCCGAGCATCGCTCCCTGGAACTCGAGAGTAGAGTAGAGAGAATCCATAGTCGCTGGGTCCATTCTTGGTCGGATCCTTCTGTTATGCAGGTGAATGAGGACCCAAAAGCGACTTGGCGAAAACAGAGTCTTTAATCCAGTAAAGTAAAAATACAATCAAAAAACACAATTTCCACTCGTAATGACGAGAACAGACTGGAGACTCGATCTTGAACTGCAGGGTGCCTCGGGAAGGCACTTGAACTTAGCAGACTCAGACACCTGCTCACCACGCAGCATCTGAGGGAAACACGACACGACAGGGCGATACACAAACACAGCACGGTGAACAATAGACAAGGATCCGACAAGGACAGAAGTGGAAAACAAGGGGAGAAATAGGGACTCTAATCAGAAGACAAAATAGGGAACAGGTGTAAAAAGACTAAATGAGTGAGTTAGGAGAATGAGGAACAGCTGGGAGCAGGAACGGAACGATAGAGAGAGGAGAGAGAGGGAGGGGAGAGAGAGGGATAGAAAAAGGGAACGAACCTAATAAGACCAGCAGGGGGAAACGAACAGAAGGGAAAGCATAATGACAAGACAATATATGACAAAACATGACAGTACCCCCCCCACTCACCGAGCGCCTCCTGGCGCTCTCGAGGAGGAACACTGGCGGCAACGGAGGAAATCATAGATCACAAACGGTCCAGCACGTCCCGAGAAAGAACCCAACTCCTCTCCTCAGGACCGTAACGGAAAACGATAAAAAGGGAAACTAGGGTACTACTCTAAAAAAAAAAAAATGAGACACGGGTAGAGAACTGAAAGCTTAAGAGCAAACAGAACCAAACAGGCCAGGAGAGTAACAACTAGGGACAGACTGAGACACAGCAAGGGCAGGAACAAGAACAGGAGAGATGCGATGGCAGGGAACAGACTGAGACCCAGCAAGACCAGGAGCAGAAGCAGAAAAAAAATTACCAGACTTCTTCTGCGCGCAGTCTGAACACGCAGCCACGAAACGGCGCGTGTCACGCTCCTGAGTAGGCCACCAAAACCGCTGGCGAATAGAAGCAAGCGTACCCCGAACGCCGGGATGGCCAGCTAACTTGGCAGAGTGAGCCCACTGAAGAACAGCCAGACGAGTAGAAACAGGAACGAAAAGAAGGTTACTAGGACAAGCGCGCGGCGACGCAGTGTGCGTGAGTGCTTGCTTAACCTGTCTCTCAATTCCCCAGACAGTCAACCCGACAACACGCCCAACAGGAAGGATCCCTCGGGATCGGTAGAAGCCACAGCAGAACTAAAGAGACGGGATAAAGCATGAGGCTTGGTGTTCTTAGTACCCGGGCAATAAGAAATAACGAACTCGAAACGAGCGAAAAACAACGCCCAACGAGCATGACGCGCATTCAGTCGTTTGGCAGAACGGATGTACTCAAGGTTCCTTTGGTCAGTCCAAACGACAAAAGGAACGGTCGCCCCTCCAACCACTGTCGCCATTTGCCTAGGGCTAAACGGATGGCGAGCAGTTCGCGGTTAGCCACATCATAGTTACGTTCCGACGGTGACAGGCGATGAGAAAAATACGCACAAGGGTGGACCCCATCGTCAGTATCGGAGCGCTGGGACAGAATGGCTCCCACGCCCACCCCTGACGCGTCAACCTCAACAATAAACTGTTTAGTGACGTCAGGTGCAACAAGGATAGGAGCGGATGCAAAACGCTTCTTAAAGAGATCAGAACAACAATCATACGACCGGTGAGGAGGAGAGGAGTTGGTTCTGGACCGACTGAAGACCGTGCGCAGACCATGATATTCCTCCGGCACTCCTGTCAAATCACCAGGTTCCTCCTGAGAAGAGGGGACAGAACAAACAGGAGAAATAGCAGACATTAAACACTTCACATGACAAGAAACGTTCCAGGAAAGGATAGAATTACTAGACCAATCAAAAGAAGGATTATGACACACTAGCCAGGGATGACCCAAAACAACAGGTGTAAAAGGTGAACAAAAAAGAAATGGTCTCACTATGGTTACCAGATACAGTGAGGGTTAAAGGTAGTGTTTCATATAATATACTGGGGAGAGGACTACCATCCAAGGCAAACATGACCGTGGGCTCCCCTAACTGTCTGAGAGGAATGTCATGTTCCCGCGCCCAGGCTTCGTCCATAAAACAGCCCTCTGCCCCAGAGTCTATTAATGCACTGCAGGAAGCTGCCGATCCGTTCCAGCGTAGATGGACCGGTAAAGTAGTACATGTACTTGACGGAGAGGACCGTCTAGTAGCGCTTATCAGTCGCCCTCCGCTTACTGATGAGCTCTGGCCTTTAACTGGACATGAAATGACAAAATGACCAGCGGAACCGCAATAGAGACAGAGGCGGTTGGTGATTCTCCGTTCCTCTCCTTAGTCGAAATGTGAATACCCCCAGCTGCATGGGCTCAACACCAGAGTCAGTGGGGAAAGATGGTAGTGTCGGAGAGAGGGGAGACACAGTTAACGCGAGCTCTCTTCTATGAGCTCGGTGACGAAGATCTACCCGTCGTTCAATGCGAATAGCGAGTTCAATCAAAGAATCCACGCTGGATGGAACCTCCCGAGAGAGAATCTCATCCTTAACCTTAGCGTGGAGTCCCTCCAGAAAACGAGCGAGCAACGCCTGCTCGTTCCAGTTACTGGAGGCAGCAAGAGTGCGAAACTCTATAGAGTAATCCGTTATGGATCGATTACCTTGACATAGGGAAGACAGGGACCAGGAAGCTTCTTTCCCAAAAACTGAGCGATCAAAACCCTTATCATCTCCTCTTTAAAGTTCAGATAATTGTTAGTACACTCAGCGCTTGCCTCCCAGATAGCTGTGCCCCACTGCCGAGCCCGACCAGTAAGGAGTGATATGACGTAGGCAATCCGAGCTCTCTCTCTTGAGTATGTGTTGGGTTGGAGAGAGAACACGATATCACACTGGGTGAGAAAGGAGCGGCACTCAGTGGGCTGCCCAGAATAACATGGTGGGTTATTAACCCTAGGTTCCGGAGGCTCGGAAGAACCGGAAGTAGCTGGTGACACGAGACGAAGACTCTGATACTGTCCTGAGAGGTCGGAGACCTGAGCGGCCAGGGTTTCAACGGCATGCCGAGCAGCAGACAATTCCTGCTCGTGTCTGCCGAGCATCGCTCCCTGGAACTCGAGAGTAGAGTAGAGAGAATCCATAGTCGCTGGGTCCATTCTTGGTCGGATCCTTCTGTTATGCAGGTGAATGAGGACCCAAAAGCGACTTGGCGAAAACAGAGTCTTTAATCCAGTAAAGTAAAAATACAATCAAAAAACACAATTTCCACTCGTAATGACGAGAACAGACTGGAGACTCGATCTTGAACTGCAGGGTGCCTCGGGAAGGCACTTGAACTTAGCAGACTCAGACACCTGCTCACCACGCAGCATCTGAGGGAAACACGACACGACAGGGCGATACACAAACACAGCACGGTGAACAATAGACAAGGATCCGACAAGGACAGAAGTGGAAAACAAGGGGAGAAATAGGGACTCTAATCAGAAGACAAAATAGGGAACAGGTGTAAAAAGACTAAATGAGTGAGTTAGGAGAATGAGGAACAGCTGGGAGCAGGAACGGAACGATAGAGAGAGGAGAGAGAGGGAGGGGGAGAGAGAGGGATAGAAAAAGGGAACGAACCTAATAAGACCAGCAGGGGGAAACGAACAGAAGGGAAAGCATAATGACAAGACAATATATGACAAAACATGACAGTACCCCCCCACTCACCGAGCGCCTCCTGGCGCTCTCGAGGAGGAACACTGGCGGCAACGGAGGAAATCATAGATCACAAACGGTCCAGCACGTCCCGAGAAAGAACCCAACTCCTCTCCTCAGGACCGTAACGGAAAACGATAAAAAGGGAAACTAGGGTACTACTCTAAAAAAAAAAAAATGAGACACGGGTAGAGAACTGAAAGCTTAAGAGCAAACAGAACCAAACAGGCCAGGAGAGTAACAACTAGGGACAGACTGAGACACAGCAAGGGCAGGAACAAGAACAGGAGAGATGCGATGGCAGGGAACAGACTGAGACCCAGCAAGACCAGGAGCAGAAGCAGAAAAAAAAAATTACCAGACTTCTTCTGCGCGCAGTCTGAACACGCAGCCACGAAACGGCGCGTGTCACGCTCCTGAGTAGGCCACCAAAACCGCTGGCGAATAGAAGCAAGCGTACCCCGAACGCCGGGATGGCCAGCTAACTTGGCAGAGTGAGCCCACTGAAGAACAGCCAGACGAGTAGAAACAGGAACGAAAAGAAGGTTACTAGGACAAGCGCGCGGCGACGCAGTGTGCGTGAGTGCTTGCTTAACCTGTCTCTCAATTCCCCAGACAGTCAACCCGACAACACGCCCAACAGGAAGGATCCCTCGGGATCGGTAGAAGCCACAGCAGAACTAAAGAGACGGGATAAAGCATGAGGCTTGGTGTTCTTAGTACCCGGGCAATAAGAAATAACGAACTCGAAACGAGCGAAAAACAACGCCCAACGAGCATGACGCGCATTCAGTCGTTTGGCAGAACGGATGTACTCAAGGTTCCTTTGGTCAGTCCAAACGACAAAAGGAACGGTCGCCCCCTCCAACCACTGTCGCCATTTGCCTAGGGCTAAACGGATGGCGAGCAGTTCGCGGTTAGCCACATCATAGTTACGTTCCGACGGTGACAGGCGATGAGAAAAATACGCACAAGGGTGGACCCCATCGTCAGTATCGGAGCGCTGGGACAGAATGGCTCCCACGCCCACCCCTGACGCGTCAACCTCAACAATAAACTGTTTAGTGACGTCAGGTGCAACAAGGATAGGAGCGGATGCAAAACGCTTCTTAAAGAGATCAGAACAACAATCATACGACCGGTGAGGAGGAGAGGAGTTGGTTCTGGACCGACTGAAGACCGTGCGCAGACCATGATATTCCTCCGGCACTCCTGTCAAATCACCAGGTTCCTCCTGAGAAGAGGGGACAGAACAAACAGGAGAAATAGCAGACATTAAACACTTCACATGACAAGAAACGTTCCAGGAAAGGATAGAATTACTAGACCAATCAAAAGAAGGATTATGACACACTAGCCAGGGATGACCCAAAACAACAGGTGTAAAAGGTGAACAAAAAAGAAATGGTCTCACTATGGTTACCAGATACAGTGAGGGTTAAAGGTAGTGTTTCATATAATATACTGGGGAGAGGACTACCATCCAAGGCAAACATGACCGTGGGCTCCCCTAACTGTCTGAGAGGAATGTCATGTTCCCGCGCCCAGGCTTCGTCCATAAAACAGCCCTCTGCCCCAGAGTCTATTAATGCACTGCAGGAAGCTGCCGATCCGTTCCAGCGTAGATGGACCGGTAAAGTAGTACATGTACTTGACGGAGAGGACCGTCTAGTAGCGCTTATCAGTCGCCCTCCGCTTACTGATGAGCTCTGGCCTTTAACTGGACATGAAATGACAAAATGACCAGCGGAACCGCAATAGAGACAGAGGCGGTTGGTGATTCTCCGTTCCCTCTCCTTAGTCGAAATGTGAATACCCCCCAGCTGCATGGGCTCAACACCAGAGTCAGTGGGGAAAGATGGTAGTGTCGGAGAGAGGGGAGACACAGTTAACGCGAGCTCTCTTCTATGAGCTCGGTGACGAAGATCTACCCGTCGTTCAATGCGAATAGCGAGTTCAATCAAAGAATCCACGCTGGATGGAACCTCCCGAGAGAGAATCTCATCCTTAACCTTAGCGTGGAGTCCCTCCAGAAAACGAGCGAGCAACGCCTGCTCGTTCCAGTTACTGGAGGCAGCAAGAGTGCGAAACTCTATAGAGTAATCCGTTATGGATCGATTACCTTGACATAGGGAAGACAGGGACCAGGAAGCTTCTTTCCCAAAAACTGAGCGATCAAAAACCCTTATCATCTCCTCTTTAAAGTTCAGATAATTGTTAGTACACTCAGCGCTTGCCTCCCAGATAGCTGTGCCCCACTGCCGAGCCCGACCAGTAAGGAGTGATATGACGTAGGCAATCCGAGCTCTCTCTTGAGTATGTGTTGGGTTGGAGAGAGAACACGATATCACACTGGGTGAGAAAGGAGCGGCACTCAGTGGGCTGCCCAGAATAACATGGTGGGTTATTAACCCTAGGTTCCGGAGGCTCGGAAGAACCGGAAGTAGCTGGTGACACGAGACGAAGACTCTGATACTGTCCTGAGAGGTCGGAGACCTGAGCGGCCAGGGTTTCAACGGCATGCCGAGCAGCAGACAATTCCTGCTCGTGTCTGCCGAGCATCGCTCCCTGGAACTCGAGAGTAGAGTAGAGAGAATCCATAGTCGCTGGGTCCATTCTTGGTCGGATCCTTCTGTTATGCAGGTGAATGAGGACCCAAAAGCGACTTGGCGAAAACAGAGTCTTTAATCCAGTAAAGTAAAAATACAATCAAAAAACACAATTTCCACTCGTAATGACGAGAACAGACTGGAGACTCGATCTTGAACTGCAGGGTGCCTCGGGAAGGCACTTGAACTTAGCAGACTCAGACACCTGCTCACCACGCAGCATCTGAGGGAAACACGACACGACAGGGCGATACACAAACACAGCACGGTGAACAATAGACAAGGATCCGACAAGGACAGAAGTGGAAAACAAGGGGAGAAATAGGGACTCTAATCAGAAGACAAAATAGGGAACAGGTGTAAAAAGACTAAATGAGTGAGTTAGGAGAATGAGGAACAGCTGGGAGCAGGAACGGAACGATAGAGAGAGGAGAGAGAGGGAGGGGGAGAGAGAGGGATAGAAAAAGGGAACGAACCTAATAAGACCAGCAGGGGGAAACGAACAGAAGGGAAAGCATAATGACAAGACAATATATGACAAAACATGACAAGAAGCCACCTGAATAGAGCTACGTAGGATAGAAGGCACCTGAATAGAGCTACGTAGGACAGAAGCCACCTGAATAGAGCTACGTAGGATAGAAGCCACCTGAATAGAGCTACGTAGGACAGAAGCCACCTGAATAGAGCTACGTAGGATAGAAGCCACCTGAATAGAGCTACGTAGGATAGAAGCCACCTGAATAGAGCTACGTAGGACAGAAGCCACCTGAATAGAGCTACGTAGGATAGAAGCCACCTGAATAGAGCTACGTAGGATAGAAGCCACCTGAATAGAGCTACGTAGGACAGAAGCCACCTGAATAGAGCTACGTAGGATAGAAGGCACCTGAATAGAGCTACCTGAATAGAGCTACGTAGGACAGAAGCCACCTGAATAGAGCTACGTAGGACAGAAGCCACCTGAATAGAGCTACGTAGGATAGAAGCCACCTGAATAGAGCTACGTAGGATAGAAGGCACCTGAATAGAGCTACGTAGGACAGAAGGCACCTGAATAGAGCTACGTAGGATAGAAGCCACCTGAATAGAGCTACGTAGGATAGAAGCCACCTGAATAGAGCTACGTAGGACAGAAGCCACCTGAGGAGAATCAACAAGTAGTGAAAGCAGCCTCAGGGCATGGAAGCAGCATATGAGTTAAATGGAATACCAAATGTACATTTTAGTAGATGCGCTTATCAATAGCAACTTACAGTAATGAGAGCATACTTTTTCATACTGGTCGCACATGGGAATCGAACCCACAACCATGGCATTGCAAGCACCATGCTCTACCAACTGAGCCACATGGGACCCTATTCCCAATTTTAAAAATTGTTAAATCTTACCCTCCATTAGCTGGTATAACAGAATATGTAGAGGACTGGTTAAATCTCACCCTCCATTAACTGGTATAACAGAATATGTAGAGGACTAGTTAAATATCACCCTCCATTAACTGGTATAACAGAATATGTAGAGGACTAGTTAAATCTCACCCTCCATTAACTGGTATAACAGAATATGTAGAGGACTAGTTAAATATCACCCTCCATTAACTGGTATAACAGAATATGTAGAGGACTGGTTAAATCTCACCCTCCATTAACTGGTATAACAGAATATGTAGAGGACTGGTTAAATCTCACCCTCCATTAACTGGTATAACAGAATATGTAGAGGACTAGTTAAATCTCACCCTCCATTAACTGGTATAACAGAATATGTAGAGGACTGGTTAAATATCACCCTCCATTAACTGGTATAACAGAATATGTAGAGGACTGGTTAAATCTCACCCTCCATTAACTGGTAGAACAGAATATGTAGAGGACTGGTTAAATCTCACCCTCCATTAACTGGTAGAACAGAATATGTAGAGGACTGGTTAAATCTCACCCTCCATTAACTGGTAGAACAGAATATGTAGAGGACTGGTTAAATCTCACCCTCCATTAACTGGTAGAACAGAATATGTAGAGGACTGGTTAAATCTCAGAATATGTAGAGGACTAGTTAAATCTACCCTTCATTAACTGATAGAACAGAATATGTAGAGGACTAGTTAAATCTCACCCTCCATTAACAGGTATAACAGAATATGTAGAGGACTGGTTAAATCTCACCCTCCATTAACTGGTAGAACAGAATATGTAGAGGACTAGTTAAATATCACCCTCCATTAACTGGTAGAACAGAATATGTAGAGGACTAGTTAAATCTCACCCTCCATTAACTGGTAGAACAGAATATGTAGAGGACTAGTTAAATCTCACCCTCCATTAACTGGTAGAACAGAATATGTAGAGGACTAGTTAAATCTCACCCTCCATTAACTGGTAGAACAGAATATGTAGAGGACTGGTTAAATCTCACCCTCCATTAACTGGTAGAACAGAATATGTAGAGGACTAGTTAAATCTCACCCTCCATTAACTGGTATAACAGAATATGTAGAGGACTGGTTAAATCTCACCCTCCATTAACTGGTATAACAGAATATGTAGAGGACTGGTTAAATCTCACCCTCCATTAACTGGTATAACAGAATATGTAGAGGACTGGTTAAATCTCACCCTCCATTAACTGGTATAACAGAATATGTAGAGGACTAGTTAAATATCACCCTCCATTAACTGGTAGAACAGAATATGTAGAGGACTAGTTAAATATCACCCTCCATTAACTGGTAGAACAGAATATGTAGAGGACTAGTTAAATCTCACCCTCCATTAACTGGTATAACAGAATATGTAGAGGACTAGTTAAATATCACCCTCCATTAACTGGTATAACAGAATATGTAGAGGACTAGTTAAATATCACCCTCCATTAACTGGTAGAACAGAATATGTAGAGGACTGGTTAAATCTCACCCTCCATTAACTGGTATAACAGAATATGTAGAGGACTAGTTAAATATCACCCTCCATTAACTGGTAGAACAGAATATGTAGAGGACTGGTTAAATCTCACCCTCCATTAACTGGTATAACAGAATATGTAGAGGACTAGTTAAATATCACCCTCCATTAACTGGTAGAACAGAATATGTAGAGGACTGGTTAAATCTCACCCTCCATTAACTGGTATAACAGAATATGTAGAGGACTAGTTAAATCTCACCCTCCATTAACTGGTAGAACAGAATATGTAGAGGACTGGTTAAATCTCACCCTCCATTAACTGGTAGAACAGAATATGTAGAGGACTGGTTAAATCTCACCCTCCATTAACTGGTAGAACAGAATATGTAGAGGACTGGTTAAATCTCACCCTCCATTAACTGGTAGAACAGAATATGTAGAGGACTGGTTAAATCTCACCCTCCATTAACTGGTAGAACAGAATATGTAGAGGACTGGTTAAATCTCACCCTCCATTAACTGGTAGAACAGAATATGTAGAGGACTGGTTAAATCTCACCCTCCATTAACTGGTAGAACAGAATATGTAGAGGACTGGTTAAATCTCACCCTCCATTAACTGGTAGAACAGAATATGTAGAGGACTGGTTAAATCTCACCCTCCATTAACTGGTAGAACAGAATATGTAGAGGACTGGTTAAATCTCACCCTCCATTAACTGGTAGAACAGAATATGTAGAGGACTGGTTAAATCTCACCCTCCATTAACTGGTAGAATATGTAGAGGACAGAATATCACCTCCATTAACTGTAGAATATGGACTGGTTAAATCTCACCCTCCATTAACTGGTAGAACAGAATATGTAGAGGACTGGTTAAATCTCACCCTCCATTAACTGGTAGAACAGAATATGTAGAGGACTGGTTAAATCTCACCCTCCATTAACTGGTAGAACAGAATATGTAGAGGACTAGTTAAATATCACCCTCCATTAACTGGTAGAACAGAATATGTAGAGGACTGGTTAAATCTCACCCTCCATTAACTGGTAGAACAGAATATGTAGAGGACTGGTTAAATCTCACCCTCCATTAACTGGTAGAACAGAATATGTAGAGGACTGGTTAAATCTCACCCTTCATTAACTGATAGAACAGAATATGTAGAGGACTAGTTAAATCTCACCCTCCATTAACAGGTATAACAGAATATGTAGAGGACTGGTTAAATCTCACCCCTCATTAACTGGTAGAACAGAATATGTAGAGGACTGGTTAAATCTCACCCTCCATTAACTGGTAGAACAGAATATGTAGAGGAATGGTTAAATCTCACCCTTCATTAACTGGTATAACAGAATATGTAGAGGACTGGTTAAATATCACCCTCCATTAACTGGTAGAACAGAATATGTAGAGGACTAGTTAAATCTCACCCTCCATTAACTGGTATAACAGAATATGTAGAGGACTAGTTAAATATCACCCTCCATTAACTGGTAGAACAGAATATGTAGAGGACTGGTTAAATCTCACCCTCCATTAACTGGTAGAACAGAATATGTAGAGGACTGGTTAAATCTCACCCTCCATTAACTGGTAGAACAGAATATGTAGAGGACTGGTTAAATCTCACCCTCCATTAACTGGTAGAACAGAATATGTAGAGGACTGGTTAAATCTCACCCTTCATTAACTGATAGAACAGAATATGTAGAGGACTAGTTAAATCTCACCCTCCATTAACAGGTATAACAGAATATGTAGAGGACTGGTTAAATCTCACCCTCCATTAACTGGTAGAACAGAATATGTAGAGGACTGGTTAAATCTCACCCTCCATTAACTGGTAGAACAGAATATGTAGAGGAATGGTTAAATCTCACCCTTCATTAACTGATAGAACAGAATATGTAGAGGACTAGTTAAATCTCACCCTCCATTAACAGGTAGAACAGAATATGTAGAGGACTGGTTAAATCTCACCCTCCATTAACTGGTAGAACAGAATATGTAGAGGACTGGTTAAATCTCACCCTCCATTAACAGGTATAACAGAATATGTAGAGGACTGGTTACATTTCACCCTCCATTAACTGATAGAACAGAATATGTAGAGGACTGGTTGAACTAAGAGCCTAAATGCATTGTTATGTAGATGGTTAGTCCTCTAGTGGATGGAATGGAGACCAGCTTGGGGAATGAGTGGAATTGTCTGGAGAGGATTATCATTGGGCAGACAGACAGTAAAACACCTCCAGGATGTTTAGGTCCGTGTCAGTGGAGATGTTAAGGATGACAGTTAGGTGGGTCATGTTTCCGCCTGCTCCTCTCTCTCTCTCTCTCTCTCTCTCGAGCCCGTTGGGGAGTTGCAGTAAAGAGACAAGATTGAAATCAGGGAGAAAAGTAATAATAATGATGTCATAAAAGCATTGTAAATGTAGAACCAGTCAGATTTAGTGAAATAGTTGGTCCCACATGGGTGAACTTACTGCACAACAATACAAGTATTGGAACAGGGAGCAAACAGTCAGTTTGAAGGTTGAACCTCACACAAACACTAGTACAGAAGTCATCTGACAGATGATCTTCCCTCCCCCAGAGTGTTATGGGGGTTTTACAATAACGCTTTACAAAGGAGACGCTGGCCTGCAGATAATGTCTCTCACGTGTTGCTGTTTGGACATGAGAGGAAAACAGAAGAGGAAACACCAAGCAGTCAGACTGCAGAAATGAAGTGACTGATGGTGGGAAAGATCCTAAAGCTGCATCTAATTCTCCTGAGCACCGCCACATATCAGAGAACGGACCCAGACTCCAGGCCCACAGACAGACTCAGTGAACAACAGAAAGAATAACCATCAAGAGCAGGAAGTTAAATGAGGAATGGCTGTGAATGGATGTAAAAGTTACCCGTGAAAAGGTTCTAGTTCTGTCCTCTTGATCACTACATTAGTCAATGTCAGACCCTCACTGGAAACACACAGGAACTCAGTGGAGAACTGCCACTTGGAGCCAGGGGTAAAGATTGTGTTACTCTGATGCCCTGTTGAGCCCTGGCATGCATAGCCATGTGCTTTCACAAAGGTTGCATTTTCCTCCCCACAAGGAGAGGGTGAGAAAACAAACAATCTATCAGGACTTCCCCTGTTCCCGTTGGAATGATGTCAGAGCTGGGATCCAGTCCTGTCAGTTGAATTGGACATAGGACTTCCCCTGTGCCCGTTGGAATGATGTCAGAGCTGGGATCCAGTCCTGTCAGTTGAATTGGACATAGGACTTCCCCTGTGCCCGTTGGAATGATGTCAGAGCTGGGATCCAGTCCTGTCAGTTGAATTGGACATAGGACTTCCCCTGTGCCCGTTAGAATGATGTCAGAGCTGGGATCCAGTCCTGTCAGTTGAATTGGACATAGGACTTCCCCTGTGCCCGTTGGAATGATGTCAGAGCTGGGATCCAGTCCTGTCAGTTGAATTGGACATAGGACTTCCCCTGTGCCCGTTAGAATGATGTCAGAGCTGGGATCCATTCCTGTCAGTTGAATTGGACATAGGACTTCCCCTGTGCCCGTTGGAATGATATCAGAGCTGGGATCCAGTCCTGTCAGTTGAATTGGACATAGAACTTCCCCTGTGCCCGTTGGAATGATGTCAGAGCTGGGATCCATTCCTGTCAGTTGAATTGGACATAGGACTTCCCCTGTGCCCGTTAGAATGATGTCAGAGCTGGGATCCATTCCTGTCAGTTGAATTGGACATAGGACTTCCCCTGTGCCCGTTGGAATGATGTCAGAGCTGGGATCCATTCCATTCCTGTCAGTTGAATTGGACATAGGACTTCCCCTGTGCCCGTTGGAATGATGTCAGAGCTGGGATCCATTCCATTCCTGACAGTTGAATTGGACATAGGACTTCCCCTGTGCCCGTTGGAATGATGTCAGAGCTGGGATCCATTCCATTCCTGTCAGTTGAATTGGACATAGGACTTCTCCTGTGCCCGTTGGAATGATGTCAGAGCTGGGATCCATTCCATTCCTGTCAGTTGAATTGGACATAGAACTTCCCCTGTGCCCGTTGGAATGATGTCAGAGCTGGGATCCATTCCATTCCTGTCAGTTGAATTGGACATAGAACTTCCCCTGTGCCCGTTGGAATGATGTCAGAGCTGGGATCCATTCCATTCCTGACAGTTGAATTGGACATAGGACTTCCCCTGTGCCCGTTGGAATGATGTCAGAGCTGGGATCGATTCCATTCCTGTCAGTTGAATTGGACATAGGACTTCCCCTGTGCCCGTTGGAATGATGTCAGAGCTGGGATCCATTCCATTCCTGTCAGTTGAATTGGACATAGGACTTCCCCTGTGCCCGTTGGAATGATGTCAGAGCTGGGATCCATTCCATTCCTGTCAGTTGAATTGGACATAGGACTTCCCCTGTGCCCGTTGGAATGATGTCAGAGCTGGGATCCATTCCATTCCTGACAGTTGAATTGGACATAGGACTTCCCCTGTGCCCGTTGAAATGATGTCAGAGCTGGGATCCATTCCATTCCTGACAGTTGAATTGGACATAGGACTTCCCCTGTGCCCGTTGGAATGATGTCAGAGCTGGGATCCATTCCATTCCTGTCAGTTGAATTGGACATAGGACTTCCCCTGTGCCCGTTGGAATGATGTCAGAGCTGGGATCCATTCCATTCCTGTCAGTTGAATTGGACATAGGACTTCCCCTGTGCCCGTTGGAATGATGTCAGAGCTGGGATCCATTCCATTCCTGTCCGTTGAATTGGACATAGGACTTCCCCTGTGCCCGTTGGAATGATGTCAGAGCTGGGATCCATTCCATTCCTGACAGTTGAATTGGACATAGGACTTCCCCTGTGCCCGTTGGAATGATGTCAGAGCTGGGATCCATTCCATTCCTGACAGTTGAATTGGACATAGGACTTCCCCTGTGCCCGTTGGAATGATGTCAGAGCTGGGATCCATTCCATTCCTGACAGTTGAATTGGACATAGGACTTCCCCTGTGCCCGTTGGAATGATGTCAGAGCTGGGATCCAGTCCTGTCAGTTGAATTGGACATAGGACTTCTGCTTCCTTTGAGTGCAACTCCATGTCTAAATTGCCTGGAATTTAGATGCAATTGACCCCAATTCATGTATTTTTCTGTCACGAGGGTCATTAAGCAGAGGACGAACATGTTAAAAGGATAAAGGAAACTCAATATATAATTGAACATAATTCAAATTCTTTATCCACTGTCTTTCAAGGCTCTGAATAACGATGAAATGAGGGCAACGTCTTTTTGCCTTGTGTTTACATGAAACAAACCAAGAGTTAGGATAACACGCTGGGGCTTGTTGATATGTCTGCAATGTAAACAGACCAGACAGACATGTCTAACAGTCACTTCCTTTTAATCATAGCACCAGTTCAGTCTGTGTATATGTTACGTACATCCCTTGGAAGAAACTGTCTGAAAGGGTTTGCATAATTCATAGAAAGAAAAATGATCTCTAAGCTGATGCAACCCCTGAGCAAGACTGAAATGATGATATTACTGTCTGTCTGATCATGTTTACTGATGTTATGTCGCTGACCTCTTAAATAGATGTTGCTCTAATAATGATGTTTAACTGGAGCTGACCTCTTAAATAGATGTTGCTCTAATAGTGATGTTTAACTGGAGCTGACCTCTTAAATAGATGTTGCTCTAATAGTGATGTTTAACTGGAGCTGAACTCTTAAATTGATGTTGCTCTAATAGTGATGTTTAACTGGAGCTGAACTCTTAAATAGATGTTGCTCTAATAGTGATGTTTAACTGGAGCTGAACTCTTAAATTGATGTTGCTCTAATAGTGATGTTTAACTGGAGCTGACCTCTTAAATTGATGTTGCTCTAATAGTGATGTTTAACTGGAGCTGACCTCTTAAATAGATGTTGCTTTAATAGTGATGTTTAACTGGAGCTGACCTCTTAAATAGATGTTGCTCTAATAGTGATGTTTAACTGGAGCTGACCTCTTAAATAGATGTTGCTCTAATAGTGATGTTTAACTGGAGCTGACCTCTTAAATAGATGTTGCTCTAATAGTGATGTTTAACTGGAGCTGACCTCTTAAATAGATGTTGCTCTAATAGTGATGTTTAACTGGAGCTGACCTCTTAAATAGATGTTGCTCTAATAGTGATGTTTAACTGGAGCTGTAGCAGGTATCTTAGCCAACACCTTTAGTACATAGAGATCATTTAAGAGTAAAAGTCATTGTTTGTTTGAAAAATGGGGGGTTTCTTTTAAGGGGAGGTAGCGATGTATATGTTATTCGTCATATATCAGATAATTGACGCTGAATTTTTTCAGACCAATGTTGCCCTTTCAATTTGGGAAGTGGGTTATGCTATTTATCTCGATTGAGCTTCTGTGGTCATATTATCTGTGGTCACATTATCTGTGGTCACATTCTGGAATTCAATAGCATCATATAAATGGTGGAGGTTCTGTGTGTTTCCAACAGAGAGACTGAGTTTGAGATGGAATGTTCAAAATGGAATTTTCATTTATTTACCCAAGATTCTAGTTCCAGCACGTAGCCCACAAGTACCCTCACAAGCCACAATGATGTGGGAGCTAGATGCAGGCTGGACTCATTACTGTGCTGTTGGCCCAGAGATAATATACAGTATGTTTAGCAAAAACACTGCTTCTTCACTTCTCTGGGAAAACAAACACTACAGCAGCACTGAGACAAAGTAAGAGCAGAACTCCCCGGGCAAAGATAAGACTGCTTTATAAACGACCTGTGTTAGCTGCTGTCAACAGTAGAAACACAATGGATCTGTCCCAAATGGCACCCTATTCCCTTTTATAGTGCATTACTTTAGACCAGGGCCCATAGGGCCCATCGAGCTCTGGTCAAAAGTAGTGCACTATATAGGGAGTATGGTGCCATTTGGGACCCACATCATTTGTATATTACTCTATTTAAACAATATATATATATATATATACACACACAAGTTCTCATTTCCAACTGTGACCTGGCCAAGATAAAGCAAAGCAGTGCGACACAAAAAACAACGGAGAGTTACACCTGGAATGAACAAACGTACAGTCAATAACACAATAGAAAAAGTCTATATACAATGTGTGCAAATGAAGGTAATAAATAGGCCATAGTAGCGAAGTAATTACAATTTAGCAAATTATCACTGGAGTGATAGATGTGCAGATGATGATGTGCAAGTAGAAATACTGGTGTGCAAAAGAGCAGGAAAGTAAATAAAAAACAATATGGGGATGAGGTAGGTAGTTGGATGGTGTCACGTTCTGACCTTTATTTCCTTTGTTTTGTCATTATTTAGTATGGTCAGGGCATGAGTTGGGTGGGCAGTCTATGTTTGTTTTTCTATGTTTTGGGGTATTTCTATGTTTCGGCCTAGTATGGTTCTCAATCAGAGGCAGGTGTCATTAGTTGTCTCTGATTGAGAATCATACTTAGGTAGCCTGGGTTTCACTGTGTGTTTGTGGGTGATTGTTCCTGTCTCTGTCTTTGCACCAGATAGGACTGTTTAGGTTTTCCATGTTTATTGTTTTGTAGTGTTCATGTGTACATTTACGTATTAAAAGAACCATGGACACTTACCACGCCGCATATTGGTCCTCTGATCCTTTTCGCCTCTCCTCTTCGGAAGAAGAGGAGGAAATCCCTGACAGATGGGCTATTTACAGATGGGCTGTGTACAGTTGCAGCGATCGGTAAGCTGCTCAGATAGCTGATGCTTAAAGTTAGTGAGGGAGATATAAGTCTCCAACTTCAGTGATTTTTGCAATTTGTTCCAGTCATTAGCAGCAGAGAACTGGAAGGAAAGGCGGCCAAAGGAGGTGTTGGCTTTGTGGATGACCAGTGAAATATACCTGCTGGAGCGCGTGCTGCAGGTGGGTGTTGCTCTGGTGACCAGTGAGCTGAGATAAGGCTGAGATTTACCTAGCAAAGACTTATAGACGACCTGGAGCCAGTGGGTCTGGCGACGAATATGTAGCGAGGGCCAGCCGACGAGAGCATACAGGTCACAGTGGTGGGTAGTATATGGGGCTTTGGTGACAAAACGGATGGCACTGTGATAGACTGCATCCAGTTTGCTGAGTAGAGTGTTGGAGGCTATTTTTTAAATGACATCGCCAAAGTCGAGGATTGGTAGGATAGTTAGTTTAACGAGGATAAGTTTGGCAGCATGAGTGAAGGAGGTTTTGTTGCGAAATAGGAAGCCGATTCTAGATTTAATTTAGGATTGGAGATGTTTAATATGAGTCTGGAAGTAGAGTTTATAGCCAGACACCTAGGTATTTGTAGTTGTCCACATATTCTAAGTCAGAACCATCCAGAGTAGTGATGCTAGTCAGGCGGGCAGGTGCGGGCAGCGATCGGTTGAAAAGCATTTAGTTTTGGCTACTCTCCAGTCATCTACACTTTTACAGACCACATGGTTTGTTGTTTGTGTCTGTACTGCAACCCATCTGTTGTGTGGCTGTGATGCAGTGCCCTACAAACAAGCCTCCATCTAGTCCTGAGCAATATCTGTGTTAGTGTACACATTGTCCCATTGGTTTTAGTTCCTGTGTTGTAAGGTATGGGCTCAGTTTCAAATGGCACCCTATTCACTATGTAGTGCATTACTTTTGACAAGGGCCCAGTCCACTTTGAAGAACCGTTTTTTACATATATTTTTATTTGATATGTGATTTTTTTCCCCCTAAGAGAGTATCTAGAACATTAAGTGGTTTGTTGGCTGTCCCCAAAAGAGAACCCTTTGAAGAACCCTTTTTGGTTCCAGGTAAAACCCTTTCCACATAGGGTTCTACATTGAATCCAAAAGGGTTCTACCTGGAACCTACAAGGGTTCTTCAACGGGTTCTATTTTAGGGAGCACCAAATAGCCCTTTTAGATTCTAGATAGCACTTTTCTTTCTAAGAGTGTAGTGGCACCATTATGGACCAATAGGATGCCATTTGGGACACAGGCACAGAAACATGGTTAGAGACATAGACCTGTGGTCAGGAAGGCCAGGCAGGTAGCTGAATGAGATGGGACAGTGTTGTTGGCTGGATTGAAAGTAGGCTGTTTCTCTCTATCAGGACTCCTGAGCTGATGGATTGGAAAGCCATCAATAGAGACTCACTTATTGCTCAGAGCTGTGTTAGGCACAGGACCAGCAAGCTCAGCTAAAACTAACAATTTCACATTTACAGGAAGGAAATGGGGAAAAGGAGAAATAGAGGGAGAGATTAAGGAGAGAGAAAGTCTGTAGCTAACCATGAAATATGGTAACGTTACTGTGCAGTTCAGCTGTTCTGCATTTTCCCGTTTGTAGCAGAGCCATACACCGTGTAGATATACAGGCAAAAAAGTATTTAGTCAGCCACCAATTGTGCAAGTTCTCCCACTTAAAAATATGAGAGAGGCCAGTAATTTTCATCATCGCTATACTTCAACTATGACAGACAAAATGAGAAAAAAAATCCAGAAAATCACATTGTAGGATTTTTAATGAATTTATTTGCAAATTATGGTGGAAAATAAGTATTTGGTCACCTACAAACAAGCAAGATTTCTGGCTCTCACAGACCTGTAACTTCTTCAAGAGGCTCCTCTGTCCTCCACTCGTTACCTGTATTAATGGCACCTGTTTGAACTTGTTATCAGTATAAAAGACACCTGTCCACAACCTCAAACAGTAACACTCCAAACTCCACTATGGTCAAGACCAAAGAGCTGTCAAAGGACACCAGAAACAAAATTGTAGACCTGCACCAGGCTGGGAAGACTGAATCTGCAATAGGTAAGCAGCTTGGTTTGAAGAAATCAAATGTGGGAGCAATTATTAGGAAATGGAAGACATGCAAGACCACTGATAATCTCCCTCGATCTGGGGCTCCACGCAAGATCTCACACCGTGGGGTCAAAATGATCACAAGACCGGTGAGCAAAAATCCCAGAACCACACGGGGGGACCTCGTGAATGACCTGCAGAGAGCTGGGACCAAAGTAACAAAGCCTACCATCAGTAACACACTACGCCGCCAGGGACTCAAATCCTGCAGTGCCAGACGTGTCCCCCTGCTTAAGCCATTACATTTCCAGGCCCGTCTGAAGTTTGCTAGAGAGCATTTGGATGATCCAGAAGAAGATTGGGAGAATGTCATATGGTCAGATGAAACCTAAATATAACTTTTTGGTAAAAACTCAACTCGTCGTGTTTGGAGGACAAAGAATGCTGAGTTGCATCCAAAGAACACCATACCTACTGTGAAGCATGGGGGTGGAAACGTCATGCTTTGGGGCTGTTTTTCTGCAAAGGGACCAGGATGACTGATCCGTGTAAAGGAAAGAATGAATGGGGCCATGTATCATGAGATTTTGAGTGAAAACCTCCTTCCATCAGCAAGGGCATTGAAGATGAAACGTGGCTGGGTCTTTCAGCATGACAATGATCCCAAACACACCGCCCGGGCAACGAAGGAGTGGCTTCGTAAGAAGCATTTCAAGGTCCTGGAGTGGCCTAGCCAGTCTCCAGATCTCAAACCCATAGAAAATCTTTGGAGGGAGTTGAAAGTCTGTGTTGCCCAGCAACAGCCCCAAAACATCACTGCTCTAGAGGAGATCTGCATGGAGGAATGGGCCAAAATACCAGCAACAGTGTGTGAAAACCTTGTGAAGACTTACAGAAAACATTTGACCTCCGTCATTGCCAACAAAGGGTATATAACAAAGTATTGAGATAAACTTTTGTTATTGACCAAATACTTATTTTCCACCATAATTTGCAAATACATCAATTAAAAATCCTACAATGTGATTTTCTGGATTTTCTTTTCTCATTTTGTGTGCCATAGTTGAAGTGTACCTATGATAAAAATTACAGGCCTCTCTTATCTTTTTAAGTGGGAGAACTTGCACCATTGGTGGCTGACTAAATACCTTTTTGTCCTACTGTATACAGGTAACTGCCAACATAAAGAGACAATGAGGGATACAACGTATATTGAAAGCAGGTGCTTCCGCACAGGTGTGGTTCCTGAGTTAATTAAGCAATTAACATCCCATCATGCTTAGGGTCATGTTGATCCACCTCTACGCAGACGACACCATTCTGTACACTTCTGGCCCGTCCTTGGACACTGTGCTATCTAACCTCCAAACGAGCTTCAATGCCATACAACACTCCTTCCGTGGCCTCCAACTGCTCTTAAACGCTAGTAAAACCAAATGCATGCTTTTCAACCGTTCGCTGCATGCACCCGCACGCCCGACTAGCATCACCACCCTGGATGGTTCCAACCTAGAATATGTGGACATCTATAAGTACCTAGGTGTCTGGCTAGACTGTAAACTCTCCTTCCAGACTCATATCCAACATCTCCAATCTAAAATAAAATCCAGAGTTGGCTTTCTATTCCGCAACAAAGCCTCCTTCCCTCACGCTGCCAAGCTTACCCTCGTAAAACTGACTATCCTACCGATCCTCCACTTCGGCGATGTCATCTACAAAATAGCTTCCAACACTCTACTCAGCAAACTGGATGCAGTTTATCACAGTGCCATCCGTTTTGTTACTAAAGCACCTTATACCACCCACCACTGCAACCTGTATGCTCTAGTCGGCTGGCCCTCGCTACATATTCGTCGCCAGACCCACTGGCTCAGGTCATCTACAAGTCCATGCTAGGTAAAGCTCCACCTTATCTCAGTTCACTGGTCACGATGGCAACACCCACCCGTAGCACGCGCTCCAGCAGGTGTATCTCACTGATCATCCCTAAAGCCAACACCTCATTTGGCTGCCTTTCATTCCAGTTCTCTGCTGCCTGTGACTGGAACGAATTGAAAAATCGCTGAAGTTGGAGACTTTTATCTCCCTCACCAACTTCAAACATCTGCTATCTGAGCAGCTAACCGATCGCTGCAGCTGTACATAGTCTATCGGTAAATAGCCCACCCAATTTGACCTCCCTCTTCCCCATACTGTTTATATTCATTTACTTTTCTGCTCTTTTGCACACCAATATCTCTACCTGTACATGACCATCTGATCACTTATCACTCCAGTGTTAATCTGCAAAATTGTAATTATTCGCCTACCTCCTCATGCCTTTTGCACACAATGTATATAGACTCTCTTTTTTTTCTCTTTTCTTTTCTACTGTGTTATTGACTTGTTAATTGTTTACTCCATGTGTAACTCTGTGTTGTTGTCTGTTCACACTGCTATGCTTTATCTTGGCCAGGTCGCAGTTGCAAATGAGAACTTGTTCTCAACTAGCCTACCTGGTTAAATAAAGGTGTTCTCAACTAGCCTACCTGGTTAAATAAAGGTGTTTTCAACTAGCCTACCTGGTTAAATAAAGGTGTTCTCAACTAGCCTACCTGGTTATGGTAAGGGTTACGTTTAGGGTAGGGATTAGGGTTAGGTAAGGGTTATGGTTATGGTAGGGGTTAAGTTTAGGGTTTAGGGTAGGGGCTAGGGTTATGTTATGGTAAGGGTAGGGTAGGGGTTAGGGTTAGGTAAGAGTAGGGATTAAGGTGAGGGTTTAGGGTAGGAGAAAGGGTTAGGTAAGGGTATGGGTTAAGGTTAGGGTTTAGGGTAGGAGTTAGGGTAAGCGTAGTGGTTAAGCTTAGGGTTTAGGGTAGGAGATGAGGTTGGGGTTAAGTAGGGGTTAAGTTTAGGGTTTAGGGTAGGAGTTGGGGTTAGATAAGGGTAGGGGTTAAGGTTAGGGTTTAGGGTAGGGGTAAGGGTTAGGTAAGGTTTATGGTAAGGGCAGGGGTTCAGGTTAGGGTAGAGACGTTCCAAGGATTCCGGGTAGCACTAACACCAATGTAATTGGCAACTGGGCATTTTTATACATTTTTTATTTCACCTCTATTTAACCAGGTAGGCTAGTTGAGAGCACCTTTATTTAACCAGGTAGGCTAGTTGAGAACACCTTTATTTAACCCTTACCTAACCCTAACTCCTTGTCATGCCCTGACCTTAGATATCTCTGTTTTTCTATATATTTTGGTTAGGTCAGGGTGTGACTTGGGTGGGTACTCTAGTTTTTGTATGTCTATATTGGCCTGATATGGTTCCCAATCAGAGACAGCTGTTTATCATTGTCTCTGATTGGGGATCATATTTAGGTAGCCATTTCCCTCATTTGTGTTGTGGGATCGTGTCTATGTATAGTTGCCTTAGTGCACATCAGTAGCTTCATGTTTCGTTTCCTCATTTGTGTTGTGGGATCGTGTCTATGTATAGTTGCCTTAGTGCACATCAGTAGCTTCATGTTTCGTTTCCTCATTTGTGTTGTGGGATCGTGTCTATGTATAGTTGCCTTAGTGCACATCAGTAGCTTCATGTTTCATTTGTGTTGTGGGATCGTGTCTATGTATAGTTGCCTTAGTTCACATCAGTAGCTTCATGTTTCATTTGTGTTGTGGGATCGTGTCTATGTATAGTTGCCTTAGTGCACATCAGTAGCTTCATGTTTCATTTGTGTTGTGGGATCGTGTCTATGTATAGTTGCCTTAGTGCACATCAGTAGCTTCATGTTTCATTTGTGTTGTGGGATCGTGTCTATGTATAGTTGCCTTAGTGCACATCAGTAGCTTCATGTTTCGTTTCCTCATTTGTGTTGTGGGATCGTGTCTATGTATAGTTTCCTTAGTGCACATCAGTAGCTTCATGTTTCATTTGTGTTGTGGGATCGTGTCTATGTATAGTTGCCTTAGTTCACATCAGTAGCTTCATGTTTCATTTGTGTTGTGGGATCGTGTCTATGTATAGTTGCCTTAGTGCACATCAGTAGCTTCATGTTTCATTTGTGTTGTGGGATCGTGTCTATGTATAGTTGCCTTAGTGCACATCAGTAGCTTCATGTTTCATTTGTGTTGTGGGATCGTGTCTATGTATAGTTGCCTTAGTGCACATCAGTAGCTTCATGTTTCATTTGTGTTGTGGGATCGTGTCTATGTATAGTTTCCTTAGTGCACATCAGTAGCTTCATGTTTCATTTGTGTTGTGGGATCGTGTCTATGTATAGTTGCCTTAGTGCACATCAGTAGCTTCATGTTTCATTTGTGTTGTGGGATCGTGTCTATGTATAGTTGCCTTAGTGCACATCAGTAGCTTCATGTTTCATTTGTGTTGTGGGATCGTGTCTATGTATAGTTGCCTTAGTGCACATCAGTAGCTTCATGTTTCGTTTCCTCATTTGTGTTGTGGGATCGTGTCTATGTATAGTTGCCTTAGTTCACATCAGTAGCTTCATGTTTCATTTGTGTTGTGGGATCGTGTCTATGTATAGTTGCCTTAGTGCACATCAGTAGCTTCATGTTTCATTTGTGTTGTGGGATCGTGTCTATGTATAGTTGCCTTAGTGCACATCAGTAGCTTCATGTTTCATTTGTGTTGTGGGATCGTGTCTATGTATAGTTGCCTGTCTGCACATCAGTAGCTTCATGTTTCATTTGTGTTGTGGGATCGTGTCTATGTATAGTTGCCTTAGTGCACATCAGTAGCTTCATGTTTCATTTGTGTTGTGGGATCGTGTCTATGTATAGTTGCCTTAGTGCACATCAGTAGCTTCATGTTTCATTTGTGTTGTGGGATCGTGTCTATGTATAGTTGCCTTAGTTCACATCAGTAGCTTCATGTTTCATTTGTGTTGTGGGATCGTGTCTATGTATAGTTGCCTTAGTTCACATCAGTAGCTTCATGTTTCATTTGGTTGTTTGTTGTTTTGTTCAGTGAGTTTCGATTTATTAAAATGATGTGGAACTCTACTCGCGCTGCGCCTTGGTCTAATCCTTACGATGAACGTGACACTCCTACCCTAAACTTAACCCTTACCATAACCATAACCTTTACCTAACCCTAACTTGAATCATTATTAACATTATTTTGGCCACCATGGCAAGAAGGTAAAACAAGGGAAATGCTAGTGGGGACATTTCCCATGTCCCCATGAAGACAAAGGCTATTTTAAACTTAGGGTTTAGTGTTATTAGGGTAAGAATTAGGGTTAGAATTATGGTCAGGGGTTAAGGTAAGGGTTAGGTTTAGGGTTACCGGTTAAGTTAAGGGTTGGGTTAAGGTTTAGGGAAAATAGGATTGTGAATGGAAATCCATTTTAGTTCTCCATGAGGACAGAAGGACAAAACGTGTGTGTCGTCTGTGTCTGTGTGCGCGCAGGACTTTCTTGTGAAAAAGAGGAACCGTGTGTAATGTCTGAGAAGTTTGCTGAAAATTGTTTCTCGGGAATCAAAACTTTCAAAAATGCCTGGCTTTATTTCCTGCAATGTGAGCACATAGCTACAGCAGGATCCATGTTGCTTGTGTAAGCAGAATGGAACATGTGACTGGACTATTCTGATGAGCCACTAGGGAATAGTTCTATTCATATTCCTGATGGAGTGTGAGTGGTCAGAGTTAACTGAAAGGTGGAGTAGCTCAATGTTTAACAATTGACATAAAATCACAATATTTGATTCATTATTACTTGTTATAAGCTTATTATCAACTCATAACCAATGTCCATTGCTTGGGAATGTGCAGTATAATTCTGTGTGGGAAATGAACTACAAAGGAAAATGCATCTTGTTCAAATGACATAAATGCTATTTCTAAATGCCATTGTGCTTTGCTTTGCTGTGCATTACTCCCCACACCTCCCCTTTGCATTTAACGTCAAAATACCATTTTATAAGACAAAGTATTTTCCTGCTCACCTCACAAAGTATTTGATTTTCATCTTAAAGGAACTAAGGAGCCTCTTGAAGACTAGATGGTGCAATTCAATGGGTCTATAATGATCTTTTCCTGTCAGAAATACAACCCACTGGCCACACACTGGTTGAATCAACATTGTGTCCACGCCATTTCGTTGCACCAACTTGGAATAGACGTTGAATTGACAATTGTACCAGGTTGGAAGCCTTTATTGACTTAATATTCTGCTTTAATCTCCTTTATGCAAATATCCCATACAATCCCTTTAGATTGTCCTGGGCTGAAGCTTTTTATATGTTAATGCTTCTGACTCATCTTTTTCCTCCTCTCTCTTTTCACCCTCTCTCTCTTCACTCTCTCTCTCTCTTCACTCTTTCTCTCAACTCTCTCTTCACCTTCTCTCTCTCTCTCTTCACTCTCTCTCTCTCTCTCTTTTTTATTTCACCTTTATCTCTCTCGCTCTCTATTTTCTTCCTCCCCTATGCATTGAACTATTCATCAGCGCTCTCTTTCTTTGCATTGTTTTTATTAGTTGAAGCCTGAAGGTCCCCTTTGTGAGGGCAGATGTATACTGAACAGGAATATAAACGCAACATGTAAAGTGTTGGTTCCATGTTTCATGAGCTGAAATAAAAGATCCCAGAAATGTTTCATTAACAAAAAAAAGCATATTTCTCTCAAATGTTGTGCACACATTTCTTTATCTCTGTTAGTATTTATCCTTTCCCAAGATAATCCATCCTCCTGGCAGGTATGGCATATCAAGAAGCTGATTAAACAGCATGATCATTACACAGGTGCACCTTGTGATGGGGACAAAAGGCCACTCTAAAATGTGCAGTTTTGTCTCACAACACAATGCCACAGATTTCTCAAGTTTCGAGACAGCGTGCAATTGGCTTGCTGACTGTAGGAATGTCCACCAGAGCTGTTGCCAGATAATTTAATGTTACCTTCTCTACCATAAGCTGCCTCCAACATTGTTTTAAAGAATTGGGCAGTACGTCTAACCGGCCTCACGACCGCAGACCACATGTAACCATGCCAGCCCAGAATCTCCACATCTGGCTTCTTTTCCTGCGAGATTGTCTGAGACCAGCCACCGGGAGAGCTGATGAAACTGAGGAGTATTTCTGTCTGTAATAAAGCCCATTCTGATTGGCTGGGCCTGGCTCCCTAGTGGGTGGGCCTATACCCTCCTATTCCCATGCATGGCTGCCCCACTGCCCTTTCATATGAAGTCCATAATTAAGGGCCTAATGAAATGATTTAAAATGACTGATTTCCTTCTGAAACTGAACTGTAACTGTAAATGTGTTGTTTATGTTTTTGCTCAATATATAAATTCATGAGATTTTCCTTCCTGTAATAATTGTAGAATAATCTTGTATTTTTAAGTGTAGTATATGGATATATTATAAAGAGTTATCTTACTGTTTTATCTTCTCTCTGTGAAGTCCTCAGCTCAACATTCCACTTCTTCAATCTTTACAATATAATAGGTGTTGGATTGTCATCTGGTGGACAATTACAGTATTGACTCTAATCGTTCCTAAATTGGTCACCATCTAGTGGACAGTTACAGTGTTGACTCTAATCTTTCCTAAATTGGTCACCATCTAGTGGACAGTTACAGTGTTGACTTTAAGCTACCCTCAATTGGTCACCATCTAGTGGACAGTTACAGTATTGATTCTAATTTTCCCTCAGTTGGTCAGCCTAGGGGGATATGAAGCCATCACTAGGGGATATGAAGCCATCACTAGGGGATATGAAGCCATCACTAGGGGGATATGAAGCCATCACTAGGGAGATATGAAGCCATCACTAGGGGGATATGAAGCCATCACTAGGGAGATATGAAGCCATCACTAGGGGGATATGAAGCCATCACTAGGGGGATATGAAGCCATCACTAGGGAGATATGAAGCCATCACTAGGGGGATATGAAGCCATCACTAGGGAGATATTAAGCTATCACTAGCGGGATATTAAGCCATCACTAGGGGGATATGAAGCCATCACTAGGGGGATATGAAGCCATCACTAGGGAGATATGAAGCCATCACTAGGGAGATATGAAGCCATCACTAGGGAGATATGAAGCCATCACTAGGGAGATATGAAGCCATCACTAGGGGATATGAAGCCATCACTAGGGGATATGAAGCCATCACTAGGGAGATATGAAGCCATCACTAGGGGATATTAAGCCATCACTAGGGGATATGAAGCCATCACTAGGGGGATATGAAGCCATCACTAGGGGGATATGAAGCCATCACTAGGGAGATATGAAGCCATCACTAGGGGATATGAAGCCATCACTAGGGGGATATGAAGCCATCACTAGGGAGATATGAAGCCATCACTAGGGAGATATGAAGCCATCACTAGGGGGATATGAAGCCATCACTAGGGAGATATGAAGCTATCACTAGGGGGATATTAAGCCATCACTAGGGGGATATGAAGCCAATACTAGGGGGATATGAAGCCATCACTAGGGGGATATGAAGCCATCACTAGGGGGATATGAAGCCATCACTAGGGGGATATGAAGCCATCACTTGTTGCTTCATTTGACCCTCTTCACAAGGGTGACTTCATTCACAAATAGTTCACGCCAAATCTCTAAAGTCTGATTCATTCAATCAAGTGAAACACACACACACCCTTTCCAAAACAAACTATACAGATTGAGACACACTGGTTGCCAAGCCTGGATGACATGAGAATAATTTGTGGTGGTGTTTGGTGTGTTCTGAGTCTGCACACAGTGTTCACACAAGCTCTCCTGATGATAGTTTAATAAGGCCTGTGTTACTGTAACAATAACAATGCAGGGACGCTTTTCTCATCATTTCATGTAGACCTACATTGCTACTCCATGGATTCCCGTAGCTGAAGCCCATGGGTAGGCAACCCTGGTCCTGGAGTGCAGCTGTCGCTTCAAGTTTTTCATTTAACCGACCAGGTGTGTTGAATTTAGGCAATCACTGATCTGATCAATTAGCTAAGTAGCTCCGTGTGATGCCTGGTTGGAACAGGGTTGACTACCCCTGCAGTAGCCAAACACCTACCTCACCAATGTCCTGATTTGAATATTATCACTATCACTTAACTTAACTTGAAAGTGTGTCGAACAAACAGCACTATGGGTCTCTAGACAAATGTGTGTACTGTATTTATGCACTGGAGTCATTTAAAGTGTGAACTTGGGGGGGATCACGTGACCCTTGAACGAGATGGCCGCATGAACTAAGAGCTCCGCACAAGTAGTTTCCAATTCCTAATCTTACCTCCACTCCAAGTTCACACTCATTTAGCTTTAGTAAGAAAAAGTCATGGCGGCTACAAAAGGCGACACTACAGGTGACATTTTTACCCGGACTCGAGTATTAGCGAAGGAAAAAGCCTCCAAAACTAGCGCCATTAGCCAGGAGCAAGAGAACCCTCTCCCCCATGAGGCACAACGAATGCCAACCTCGCACTCTGTCGAAGACATCCTTTCTGAGTTGAGATCCCAACGTACAGAACTAAATACCAAATTAGATGCCATTAACTCTCAGCTCAGTGCGATAGGGGGCAAGGTGACAATCCTGGAAAACGCTTTGCCTGACATCAACAACAAGATAACCATAAACGCGGGGCGCCTGGACGAGGCAGAGGGGCGAATCCTATCCATGGAAAAGTTGACAGATGCCATGGAAACAATAGCATATGCTAAAAAGAAAATCGAGCATCTGGAAGAGAAAACAGAGGACCTGGAAAACAGGGGGCGAAGGAATAATTGTGTTCTATTCAATCTGGGTGAAAAAGAAGAGGGAAACATGCCACTGATCCGCTAGCTGCAAGACAAACTTCCCGAGTGGCTCCACCTGCCCACCGACAGGCCCGAGAGAGAGCTCACCGAGCACTGAGGCCCCACCAGCAGCCAGACAACCACCGCGCCCAATCACCATACGTTTCCTGAGATACACCGACAAGGAACGAGTCCTACAGGCGGCGAAAAACAACACCATCACAGTGGGAAATGCCAAACTCGCTTTATACCAGGACCTGTCAGCTGGAATACACCGAAAGCGCCGAGAATTTGACGAAGTGAAGAAATACTCCATTGACCGAGGCATCTTCAGGGGATTCAAATACCCAAACGAGCTCAGGATTCTTCACCAAGGAGCCTTGCGACACTTCAAAACTCCCGAAGAGGCAAAACGTTTTTTGAAAGACAATCCTGGCCAATGAGAAACAGACCACATACTAAATGCGATTAATGCCATTACTAAAGGAGGTAAGACGACATATAGCCGATATCCAGAGACCCACCCCCTAAATGTCATTATAGCCGTCCAATTTATATTTATTTTCCTTTAACTGAGAGGGATGGGCTGTATAGCCTAACCTAGGCCTAGTAATGTTTCAGCCTACTTTTATTTCCCTGTTCTTTTGTTGTTGCTATTATTACCTGGGGTTCCCTATGTCCCTTGGGGGAGGTATATGTAGGCTGGGCTAGTGATTTTATTTTTCTCCCCTCTTTTACTGTGGTCTGGACGAGGGCAACTGTGTTATTTACTCAATGCGGGGTGGAGAGGATGAGGCATTTCTTTGGTGGGGAGAGGGAGACGTTGTGCGTTGCTGACTGTTCCCGGTTTTTGTTTTATTCGGAACACAGAATTGAGACTGAGCGGGGGGTAATAGAGCCAACGGGATGTGTCGAGTTGTTTGGGAACTCGGCTGGGGTGTTCAGAGATTATTATTTTATGTACACCATTTATTTTCCTTTTATGTGAACGCAGCTGTAATTACTATCCACTTTTACCCAGCGATGACTTGCACTAAAGTTCGATTACTGCTCGATGACGATGACTAGTACCTTAAATCTATTGACATGGAACTGCCATGGTCTAGGGCATGCAATGAAATGAAAAAAGATACTATGTGCTCTAAAAAAGGAAAAAGCAGACATCGCGCTATTACAAGAGACACACCTCTGTGATGCTGAACATGCCAAACTCCGCAGAGCTTGGGTGGGACAGGTGTATTTCTCATCTTTCAAATCAAACAGTAGAGGCACAGCCATACTTATCCATAAAAATGTTCCATTCATAATAGACAAAAACATATCTGATCTGGAGTGGAGATTTATTTTGATAACTGGGTCACTATATGGTCAACCAATTACTATATTAAACATATACACCCCTAACACAGATACTCCTGCCTTCATGTAAAAAAGTATAACCCTGTTCAATGAGCATTGTGTCTCCTTTGGTGTGGTGGCCGGAGATTTTAATTGTACCCTTAACCCAACCCTAGACAAATCATCTCAAGTCCCCACAACAAATCCTAGATCTGCAAAGATGTTGAACTCTCTTACTAAAGAGATGGGACTGATAGATATCTGGAGAGAGACTAATAGCTCATCTATGGACTATACAATGACGAGTTCCATACATTGGTAACTACATGGATAGACAACTACACACAAGACAATAAAGATTCTCCTGTTTCTCCGGCCACAATGTGGGATGCTGCTAAAGCCACACTAAGAGGTCATCTAATTGCATATGCTTCCTCTAAGAAAAAAGCAATGGAAGCACACAGGCTAGATCTTGAGAGGGAGCTGGAATGCTGTGATAAAATACATAAACAATCCCTAGACAGCACCTCCTGGAGTCATCTTAAAGCAGCCAAAGCCAAACTGAATTTGGACTACACTCGGGAGATAAAAAAAAGAAGTTTTCTTTACTAAACAGAAATACCATGAGTATAGCAATAGGCCCAGTAGATTGCTTGCTTACCAATGAAAAAAGGAGCAGTCAGAGCGTACAATCATGGCTATCCGAACAGCAGAGGACGAGATCACATATGACCCAAAAAAAGATCAATTTAACTTTTCATGATTTTTACTGCATTTTTACTATAAACCTCAGAGAAAACACACGGAGGCAGAACTCCACTCTTTCCTAGAGGGAATCTCACTACCTAAACTATCAGAGACCGACCAGGAAGATCTCAACTCCTCCTTCACTCCTGAGGAGATCCTGGAGGCAATTACCTCCAGTCCCCAGGCCCAGATGGATTCCCCAGAGAGTTCTACAAAGCTTTTTGGCCCCAGCTCAGCCCTATCTTCATGCCAATGCTGGAGGATTTTTGCAAAAACGGAGCTCTCTCAGACTCAATGCACACAGCTCGCATTACAGTGTTGCTAAAAAAGGACAAGGACCCCCTATCCTGCTCGTCCTTCCGGCCCATAAGCTTGTTGGATTTCGACTATAAAATAATTACCAAATTGCTCACCAAAAGACTAAACACTCTTCTTCCCAAAATAATAAAAGCGGACCAAACTGGATTTATTAGAGACAGATACTCTTCTGATAACATTCGCCGTCTTTTTGATATTATTGATCAAGTAAACGCACAAAAGACCCCTGTCCTGCTGGCTTCACTGGATGCTGAGAAGGAGTTTGACAGGATGGAGTGGAGCTTTCTGTTTTCAGTCTTAGAAAAGTTCAATATGGGCCCAAATGTTATTAAATGGATCAAATCACTATACTCTCATCCAAATGCCATGGTGACTACTAATGGACTGAACTCTGACAGATTCCCTCTGGAACGGGGCACAAGACAGGGGTGCTCGCTGTCCCCGTTGCTCTACTTGTTGGGGGCGGAGCCTCTGGCAGAGCTGATAAGGAGCAATCCAAGTATTATGGGTGTTTCTGCAGGCGGCCTGCAGCACAAGATCTCGCTTTACGCAGATGATGTCTTGCTCTACATATCCAACCCTGAGAAATCCCTCCCTCTCATTTTAGACACAATTGCTCAGTATGGCAAGTTTTCAGGTTATAAGATCAATTTTAACACTCACCAGCTCTATGAAGACACTTTGTCCTTTCTAATGGAAAACACAGGGTTTCAATACTTCGGGATCTTCATAACACCAGATCTGAATAGCCTTTTTAAGGAAAATTATCTTCCACTCCTGGATCGAATCAAGAACGATCTCCAAACCTGGATCTCCCTTCCAGTTAGCTTAGTAGGAAGAATTAGTGTAATCCGTATGAACATCCTAGACTGAACTACTTATTTCAGATGCTCCCATGCTATCTCCCAGTTTCCTTCTTCAAAACAACTAACCAAAGCATCACCAAATTTATATGGGGCAATAAAAAACCTAGGATCAAGTTTTCCACTTTATCAAAACCTGAATCTAAAGGTGGTCTTGCCCTTCCTCCCTTCAGTTGTACTACTGGTCTGCCCAAATCCGCAACATGCTAACATGGATCACAAACAGACAAGAGTCAACGTGGATTCAGATAGAAGCCCAATCCTGTGGTTCATTGCCCTTAAGCTCAATTATATTCATTAATAACTTTAGTGAAGTGGGCAACATAGCCAAAACCTTTGCGATTTACAGCACCCTACTAGCGTGGAGGGACTGTAAGAAATACCTGGGCATTTCCTCCCAAATATGTTCTCACTCGCCTATAGTAGGCAACCCAGACTTGCCAAAAGCCTTGAGGGATGCCAACTTTAATCTTTGGCATACTCTAGGAATCAGGATGTTTTCAGACCTATTTCATCAGAAAACCACTACACTGAAATCCTTTCAAGAGCTCTGCAGTGAATTCGATGTGCAGAGATCACATTTTTTTAAAAATATCTTCAAATTAGACATGTAATTTCCTCATTTACCTCCAAGAGGAGGTTTAGAACTCAGTTGAATGAAGTTGAACCCTTCTTGTCACAGCACAATCCATTAAAGGCAAAATATCTTACATCTATAGACTCCTTTCTGAGAAAGGAAGCTCCTCCTTTACTCCTTTGAAAATAATCTGGGAAAAGGACCTTGGTCTGACTATCAGTGATGAGTTATGGGCGGAGGCTTTGAGACTCCATAGAATGTAAACAGATATGTCTCCTAACTGTAAAAGATGTACCTCTGAAAGTGAAATCTATATGCATGTATTTTGGAGCTGTAGGGAGATTGTCAAATTCTGGCAATCTGTACATACTGCTGCACAGAAAATACTAGAGGTACAGTTTGATATGACCCCGTGTATCTATCTTCTTAATGCCCAGCAGGACTTTGTTCTTGATCCTGACAGAGAAAATTTGCTTATGACTATTACATACTTTGCTAAGAAATGTATTCTTCTATTGTGGGCCTCTAATACCCCCCCTACATTTACATTTACATTTACATTTAAAATGTGGATTGACCAGATTGTTGACTTTCTTCCTCTTGAAAAGCTCACTTATGATCTCCACAAGAGACAGCCCAAGTTTGATAGACTCTGGTCTCCACTATTCAACTATATTTCAAACTGGACAGAGTGAACGGGGTGACTCGGGAAATGCGTAGATACATGCTGTTTAAGGTACTGTAAAACCTAAAAACGAATTATTGGCTCATCGTCTCAGCGAATGCTTGAAATAGCTGATAAGAACCTTAATAGTGCTGCTTCAAGTGTTATATGTTTTTTATTATTTTTTATTATTGTTATTATTTTTGTGTTTATTTTATTTTTTTTGAGTGTATGTTTTGTATGTTTAATTTATGTTTTGTATGTATGTATGTATGTATGTATGTATGTATGTATGTATGTATGTATGTATGTATGTATGTATGTATGTATGTATGTATGTATGTATGTATGTATGTATGTATGTACCAAGGAAAATATATAGATTAAGAAAAATAAATGCTTTTATATCATTCATTTTAATTGTATTTTTATTTTTTCAAATGTATTATTATTTTGACTTTTTATTTTTTTTAAAGCCTGTCACATCTGTGAATGTGGAATGTGTTTTGTTGGTTGATTGAAAAACAAGAAAACTTAATAAAACTTTAAATTGAAAAAAAAATAAAGTATGAACTTGGAGTCCAGTTCCAAGTTTGGCTTTGGCACATACCTCTCAGTAACACAGGGTTTCATTCTAGAACTAAAATGATGAGGAGGAGAGAGTCGAGCACTGTGACTGTCTGTGGCAGGAGAGTAAGGAGCATAGCAGGGTCTACGAGCCAAATGGGTGAAAGAGCAGCTTTCTGACAACAACCCCAGCATGGTCACTAGAATGAGGACATAGAAAAAGTCAGCTTCTGCTCCATCCTTCTACTTCTCCTCTTCAGGCCTGAAGTCTAGCAGGAGTCTTTAGTTTGATTCCTACACCTCCTCTTCAGTCCTGAAGTCTAGCAGGAGTCTTTAGTTTGATTCCTACACCTCCTGTTCAGGCCTGAAGTCTAGCAGGAGTCTATAGTTTGATCCTCTAGCAGGGGTCTTTAGTTTGATTCCTACACCTCCTCTTCAGGCCTGAAGTCTAGCAGGAGTCTTTAGTTTGATTCCTACACCTCCTCTTCAGGCCTCCTGAAGTCTAGTCAGCAGAGTCTTTTTGAGTTTGATTCCTACCCCTCCTCGTCAGGCCTGAAGTCTAGCAGGAGTCTTTAGTTTGATTCCTACACCTCCTCTTCAGTCCTGAAGTCTAGCAGGGGTCTTTAGTTTGATTCTTACACCTCCTCTTCAGTCCTGAAGTCTAGCAGGAGTCTTTAGTTTGATTCCTACACCTCCTCTTCAGTCCTGAAGTCTAGCAGGAGTCTTTAGTTTGATTCCTACACCTCCTCTTCAGTCCTGAAGTCTAGCAGGAGTCTTTAGTTTGATTCCTACACCTCCTCTTCAGTCCTGAAGTCTAGCAGGAGTCTTTAGTTTGATTCCCACACCTCCTCTTCAGTCCTGAAGTCTAGCAGGGTCTATAGTCTTTAGTTTGATTCCTACACCTCCTCTTCAGTCCTGAAGTCTAGCAGGGTCTTTAGTTTGATTCCTACACCTCCTCTTCAGTCCTGAAGTCTAGCAGGGGTCTTTAGTTTGATTCCTACACCTCCTCTTCAGTCCTGAAGTCTAGCAGGAGTCTTTAGTTTGATTCCTACACCTCCTCTTCAGTCCTGAAGTCTAGCAGGGGTCTTTAGTTTGATTCCTACACCTCCTCTTCAGTCCTGAAGTCTAGCAGGGGTCTTTAGTTTGATTCCTACACCTCCTCTTCAGTCCTGAAGTCTAGCAGGGGTCTTTAGTTTGATTCCTACACCTCCTCTTCAGTCCTGAAGTCTAGCAGGGGTCTTTAGTTTGATTCCTACACCTCCTCTTCAGTCCTGAAGTCTAGCAGGGTCTTTAGTTTGATTCCTACACCTCCTCTTCAGTCCTGAAGTCTAGCAGGGGTCTTTAGTTTGATTCCTACACCTCCTCTTCAGTCCTGAAGTCTAGCAGGGGTCTTTAGTTTGATTCTTTCTTCAGTTTGCATTTTAGTTTGATTCCTACACCTCCTCTTCAGTCCTGAAGTCTAGCAGGAGTCTTTAGTTTGATTCCTACACCTCCTCTTCAGTCCTGAAGTCTAGCAGGGGTCTTTAGTTTGATTCCTACACCTCCTCTTCAGTCCTGAAGTCTAGCAGGGGTCTTTAGTTTGATTCCTACACCTCCTCTTCAGTCCTGAAGTCTAGCAGGAGTCTTTAGTTTGATTCCTACACCTCCTCTTCAGTCCTGAAGTCTAGCAGGGGTCTTTAGTTTGATTCCTACACCTCCTCTTCAGTCCTGAAGTCTAGCAGGGATCTAGGGAAACACACACATTCTTTTTCATGTTCAAACACATTTTTGTTTGTGTTTTTCACAAGTAAATATGTAATCTGGCATGCCATAGTAAACAATGGTAGGCTACAAAATGTGTCTGCTCAGTGACATGATTCTATTGGGGTCTCCATTTTGTTCATGTCATGTCTAAATCGACTTTCTGGATGTCAATGTAATTTCCCGGTACTGTCTAACAAAAAAATAGAAAAAAGCTTGTTTTACCAAATCAGGGTAACTTAAAACCGAAAACGGTTTGTTCTTTTAAAGATGGCAGAGTGTGCCCTCAGAGTTGGCCCTCATTTCCCCAGAAAACCATCCTCCTTCCATACATTGAAACAACGTTTTATTTTCAATATGGGAGATGTTTACATTCCTATGAGGGAGAGCTGGATATGATTGCATGATTAAATGAAGATGAAATGAAGACACTGTACATAAAGAGTGTCTGAGAGCCCATCTCCTGCTCTCGGTAGATATCTGTCTGAATTACAGACTGTGGGGTCATTATATATGGACCAGGCATTCATTCAAGCCTGTGTTGTGGAAGGTTTTTCAAATCAGGACTATATTAATAGAACTGAATCTCATACCTCTCTCTCTCGCTCTCTCTCAAACACACACAACCCCATACTCTCTCTCTCTCACATTCCATTCGATCAGTCCCTCAGTATGGGAGGCACAGAGCCTGCCCAGAGTTGGACGTTCCAGTGTCCCCCCCCCCCAGTTAAAGCACTCTAAACTCACATGCAGACAGGCAGACATGACGAACAGCACTACATACAGCCAGCCATGAGGAGGAGGATACAACACAGATCACTCCACTGACTGACAATGTAGTCTACATCACACAACTGTGTAGTGTGGATCCCTGTCCTGGATCTGGACCAGCAACAACAACTAACAAGACAACTGGTGGTGAATTGGGATGAGTTCCACACTGACACTTGAGAGGACTACTCATCCATTCCTACTGATGGGAAGCGGCCATCTTTCTGGATCGACGGTCTACCTCCCAACCGTCTGATTGACGACAGGACTGGAAGACATGCTGTGAAGACAGACAGAAGACAGACAGAAGCCATAAAAGAGGACCGTTAGCCTGTGTTTCCTGCTGCCATGCCGTGGTACTTCCTGCCCTGCCCGCCCAGCTGCCACATGTTCTGGCTGGTTCTGGCTGCCCTTCTGCTGCTACTGACGGGCTATGTGTCTGTGTCTCTGGAAGAGCTGCCCAGGGGCCCAGGGGACATAGCTGGCAGCGGGTCCATGAGCGCCAGCACTAACGCTCGCCTGTACAACTCTATCCAGCACGGATCCTGCACATATACCTTCCTGCTACCAGATAACGCTGGGGGGAACAGGCCGTGCTTGACGGAGGCGGAGGGGGTCGGCAGCTCCAGCACCAGCCAGGGACAGGGCCAGTACCAGGGGAACACTCTACAGGGAGATGCCCCCCTGAAAAAGCCCAAGCTCCCAGGACTGGCCCCAGCTCTGGGGAACCAGAGGATCCAACACCTGGAGAACGTCATGGACAACTACACACAGTGGCTTCACAAAGTAAGAGCATGTTCTCCAAGCATACAGTATAGTTGATATAAAGATTAAAGCCTGACATTTCAGTCTAAACAGAGCTTTATCAGATATTTATACTCTAGAAGGAAATGCATGCCATGTCCCATGGCTGTACAGGTCAAAATGATCAGCTTTTTATCCGATTGAACTATGTGCTATTGCATTTATAACACATTAGCCATTGTTGTTATCAAACTTATATAGAGGTGGAACATCTGGCCAAAGCTAGAAAGTATACTGCATTTCATCACTTTAAAATCTATCTGTAGTGTTTTATACTGTATTAAATATTTAACTTTTGAGCGATCTGACCAAATTCACATAGAAATGTGAGTTATAGATATGTCATTGTTGTTGAAAGCAAGTCTAAGAAGTGGTAGATCGGCAAACAATTAGAATTTTAGCAACCAGGAAATGGGTGAACGATTTCTGCACAGTGCATCTTTAAGTGCACATTATCAGCATTGAGTGTGTTTCAACCCCATGAACTATTTGGGCCGAGCCAAATGTGTCCTGCCATAATGAATATTATTATTATAGGACAACATTTGGCTCGGTCCCACCTGGATCCATCTCTTTCTCTCTGTCTCTGTTTACTCAAGAGCAATAAGATATAAGATATCCCAGTACAATTCATCATTGCTTTACAGCCTATCTACATTTGACTCCCCATAGTACAGTATACAATAGATACTGTATATTTGGGGAGATCTGTTGTTTGGATTATTCCATTACACAGAACAGCTCTAAATGACATGAGCACCAACCCAACAGAAACAGAAACCTCAAGGATACTAATAAATCTCTCTCTTACCCCATAAGTGAGGAATGCACCATATCCCGCATTATTAATGAAAAACACTGTCATTTCAAAAGGACTGTTGTTCCAGTGTGTGTGGACCCAGGGACTATGTTGCAGCCCCAGGGATGAGAGATTGATGACAGGGACTTGTTTGACTGGGCCGTGGTAAAATGTGACAGACAGGCTGTGGCTCTTGGTCACTGGGTTGTGATGTTCTGAGTGTGTCCGGCTGGCCTGGCTGTCCTTAAGAAAACACTGTGTTGTCTGTCTGAACCCTCTCACACTATGTCACATTGGCCCAATCCAGGGCTGGGGAGTCAATTTCAAGGAATGGGCTCAGCGTTAGGCAGTGATCTGTCTGTCTGTCTGTCTGTCTGTCTGTCTGTCTGTCTGTCTGTCTGTCTGTCTGTCTGTCTGTCTGTCTGTCTGTCTGTCTGTCTGTCTGTCTGTCTGTCTGTCTGTCTGTCTGTCTGTCTGTCTGTCTGTCTGTCTGTCTGTCTGTCTGTCTGTCTGTCTGTCTGTCTGTCTGTCTGTCTGTCTGTCTGTCTGTCTGTCTGTCTGTCTGTCTGTCTGTCTGTCTGTCTGTCTGTCTGTCTGTCTGTCTGTCTGTCTGTCTGTCTGTCTGTCTGTCTGTGTCTGTCTGTCTGTCTGTCTGTGTCTGTGTCTGTGTCTGTCTATGTGTTCCCTGACCCACCGGGACCTAGGCCAGCAGCATTCACATTCCAAGGAAAACCAGAGATGATTCTGTCAGGGAGAACAAGGCCACTTCAGTAGTAACAGACTGCCACTTCAGTATTACCAGTGCTGAGTTTGGTAATTGCATTTGGTATAATGTAATACAGGCTATGCTTAAGGGTGAGCACTTGGAACCCTGAATACATGCAGTGAATATAAAAGGACAACCTATTCTTCATCTCACTGCACCATCAAATGTTTTTGATATGTGTATCTGAAAACGACCAGGAGAACAGTTGACAGTTCAGAAAGCAACAATAATATAGTTTTTATGTGGGGCCATGCTTTTCAGAGAACTTCAACCTCAGTGTATTTGTGGGATATCAGTTTCACTGTCTTCATAGATTCAGGAGTTCCTCTCCATGGCCATTCTTTGATTAAATGAACGCTATAGTGTGGTACTGAGGTAATGTGCTTTCCTCTTTGATTAAATGAACGCTATAGTGTGGTACTGAGGTCATGTGTTTTCCTCTTTGATTAAATAAACGCTATAGTGTGGTATTGAGGTAATGGGTTTTCCTCTTTGATTGATTAAACAAACGCTATAGTGTGGTACTGAGGTAATGGGTTTTCCTCTTTGATTGATTAAACAAACGCTATAGTGTGGTACTGAGGTAATGGGTTTTCCTCTTTGATTGATTAAACAAACGCTATAGTGTGGTACTGAGGTAATGGGTTTTTCCCTTTGATTAAATGAACGCTATAGTGTGGTACTGAGGTAATGTGTTTTCCTCTTTGATTAAATTAACGCTATAGTGTGGTTCTTAGGTAATGTGTTTTCCTCTTTGATTAAATGAACGCTATAGTGTGGTACTGAGGTCCTCTTTGATTAAATGAACGCTATAGTGTGGTACTGAGGTAATGTGTTTTCCTCTTTGATTAAATGAACGCTATAGTGTGGTTCTTAGGTAATGTGTTTTCCTCTTTGATTAAATGAACGCTATAGTGTGGTACTGAGGTCCTCTTTGATTAAATGAACGCTATAGTGTGGCACTGAGGTAATGTGTTTTTCCCTTTGATTAAATGAAAGCTATAGTGCGGTACTGAGGTAATGTGTGTTTTTCCCTTTGATTAAATGAACGCTATAGTGTGGTACTGAGGTAATGTGTATTTCCCTTTGATTAAATGAACGCTATAGTGTGGTACTGAGGTAATGTGTCTTTCCCTTTGATTAAATGAATGCTATAGTGTGTTACTGAGGTAATGTGTTTTCCTCTTTGATTAAATGAATGCTATAGTGTGGTACCGAGGAAAAGCAGCCAACAAGAGCTCAGCATATGTGGGAACTCCTTCAAGACTGTTGGAAAAACATTCCTCATGAAGCTGGTTGAGAGAATGCCAAGAGTGTGCAAAGCTATCATCAAGGTAAAGGGTGGTTACTTTGAAGAATCTTAAATATAAAATATATTTGATTTGTTTAACACGTTTTTGGTTACTGCAAGATTCTATTTGTGTTATTTCATAGTTTTGATGTAGAAAATAGTTTAAAAAAAGAAAAAACCTTGAATGAGTAGGTGTGTCCAAACGTTTGACTGTTACTGTATATTTAATAGGTGCCCCGGGGCCCCTAATGTGGTAATCCGGCCCTGCAACTATTCCCCTGGGTTTCTTATGTCTAATGCAGTGTGTGATTATTTGAGGACTCTGGCCATGTGTACACTGCACTAGACCTTCTCTTCCTTTCCTCTGCATTAACATTGGCATCTTAATGCACTCTGATCTTACAGATTAATTCATTCCTGAATGATTCCATTAGCCGACTATTCAATTGCCTTCGTGGGAAGCTGCTCAGACCACATAGCAGCAGAGATAAACAGTCTGACACTGCACTTTCAGTTGGTGTCATAGAGACCAGGCCTTTCCTCTGTCTGTGCAGAAGGAATCTTTCAGTAAGTGTCATAGAGACTAGATCTTTCCTCTGTCTGTGCAGAGGGAATCTTTCAGTAAGTGTCATAGAGACCAGGCCTTTCCTCTGTCTGTGCTGAAGGAATCTTTCAGTAAGTGTCATAGAGACTAGACCTTTCCTCTGTCTGTGCAGAGGGAATCTTTCAGTAAGTGTCATAGAGACCAGACCTTTCCTCTGTCTGTGCAGAAGGAATCTTTCAGTAAGTGTCATAGAGACCAGGCCTTTCCTCTGTCTGTGCAGAAGGAATCTTTCAGTAAGTGTCATAGAGACCAGGCCTTTCCTCTGTCTGTGCAGAAGGAATCTTTCAGTAAGTGTCATAGAGACCAGGCCTTTCTGTCTGTGCAGAAGGAATCTTTCAGTAAGTGTCATAGAGACCAGGCCTTTCTGTCTGTGCAGAAGGAATCTTTCAGTAAGTGTCATAGAGACCAGGCCTTTCCTCTGTCTGTGCAGAAGGAATCTTTCAGTAAGTGTCATAGAGACCAGGCCTTTCCTCTGTCTGTGCAGAGGGAATCTTTCAGTAAGTGTCATAGAGACCAGGCCTTTCCTCTGTCTGTGCAGAAGGAATCTTTCAGTAAGTGTCATAGAAACCAGCCCTTTCTGTCTGTGCAGAAGGAATCTTTCAGTAAGTGTCATAGAGACCAGGCCTTTCTGTCTGTGCAGAAGGAATCTTTCAGTAAGTGTCATAGAGACCAGGCCTTTCCTCTGTCTGTGCAGAAGGAATCTTTCAGTAAGTGTCATAGAGACCAGGCCTTTCCTCTGTCTGTGCAGAAGGAATCTTTCAGTAAGTGTCATAGAGACCAGGCCTTTCCTCTGTCTGTGCAGAAGGAATCTTTCAGTAAGTGTCATAAAGACCAGGCCTTTCCTCTGTCTGTGCAGAGGGAATCTTTCAGTAAGTGTCATAGAGACCAGGCCTTTCCTCTGTCTGTGCAGAAGGAATCTTTCAGTAAGTGTCATAGAGACCAGGCCTTTCCTCTGTCTGTGCAGAGGGAATCTTTCAGTAAGTGTCATAGAGACCAGGCCTTTCCTCTGTCTGTGCAGAGGAAATCTAGCCACAAAGTAGACATTCTTAAGTTGAAAATCTTAAAAATCTGATCTGTTACGTTAAGTCAGGGATAAAGTGAGACATGAAATTCTAACTTTGCAATGTAAATATTTCATATACGATTATTGTGACTACTTAACTGTAATTTCCAAAATGTACATTTTTGAAAATACATAGTTTAAAAAGCTGTCCAATGCTAAAGTGATTCACATGAACTGAAAAGGCCATGGCGTGAAAGCTGGGGTAACAGGAAAACTCTAAACTTCAATGAATCACTGAATGACCCTGAGCTATCACAAAGCACATTGCTGGGAAAGACCTCTCCTCATTGTAATCATCATCAGGACAGTGAACTTCAGATAGATAATGTCATTGGCAGCTGAGCCCTGTCCACATGATACATCTGTGGCAGAAAACATACAGATGCAGTCCCATGACTGATCTCTCCTGGTTGACTTGAAGGAAATGACTGAACTCAACAACCCTGAAAGATCCCTCACTAAGTAGCTGACCAGGGCCAAGGAAATCCTTAGACAGGACCATATCCAATACATATCCAATCTTTTTTCTTCCCTGGATATAATTAGGTTATTTATGGTTGGTTCCTTGGAAGTTGTGGGAACGTATGTTTTTGGTTTCACATTGGTTGTGGGAACGAAGCCATACGTTTCCTGACTGGTAAAACAACGTTTTCAAACGTTCTGAGAACAGAAGATTTTGTCTCTGTTCTGGGAACTTTTATTTTTAGGTTGCAGAGAGGTTCTGGAAATGGATATTATAGGTTATTTTGAGGTTTTTTAATATCTTCCTTAAAACATTCACCATTTTTCAGTAAGACTTTTAATAACACTAATAGCTTATTTGGGGTTTACCTTTTTGAACTGCAAGCACAGATAAACCAGTTGGTTGTTTAGCAACAAAACCAATGTGTGTACAAATATGGGGTAAAACAGACAGGGTTGGCTTAGATTGTTGACAACATGTAAACTATAATTTGTCTTCAAATGTTTATTGAAAACATAAATACATCTTCACAACGAGCACAATTACATTATTACAGTTGTTGGTTAGCTAGCTATCGAATTTTAGCCATATAAGCATTGACATGAAATCAGTCAAAACACAACATGGTTTCAAGAACAAGATAAATCTACGATTGCCCACATGGCAGATTCTTTGTCATTGTTGCTCACTATCTGATGTTTCAGAATCATAACAAAGCACATTTTCATGACGTTGTCAGACAACTCATCTATCGGACACTAATCCTATAAATTTGTTGGCATTAATCATCCAAACACATTTCTTCTTTATTGTGACATGGCATCATCTTCTGTCGTCTATCCATGGAATTAGTCCACTGCGCCACCAGTATGGAGCTAGACGGGACTAATAACAACGCATTCACAGTTGTTCTTTTTGTCTATTCAAACAGACCCCATTTTAAAAGGAAACAAACACTCATTAAGATCGAACACTTAACAAGACAGAGGATAGAGTTTTGTTGATGCTGAGAATGGAACGCTTTTATGGGAACGCTTTCTTAATGTTCTGAGAACGGGGTGTATGTTTTTAAATAACATTTTTAGAACATTCTCTGAACATTACAAAAGTTTTCTTGTGTTTTTTATGGAAAGTTTTCTTGTGTTTTTTATGGAAAGTTTTCTTGTGTTTTTTATGGAAAGTTTTCTTCAAGTTCTTGGAACAATTTGAGAACATGACTTTAAATAGAACCAAGAGGAAACGTGTGGGAAACGTTATGCTGAAGTGCTGAAATTCCCCCAGAAGGAAGTTGTTTCATAACGTTCTCTGAACTATGTGAGAACATGTTCAATGTTAAGCCAGTTGGAGAACGTTCCTAGGACATGAAATGTGAGTGTGCAGAACACCCGGATTCTGGCGAGAGAGGTAAAGCCCTAAACATCCCTTCATACCTCCTCTGTGTTTGTGTGTCAGATTGAGAGATATGTGAAGGACAGTCTGAATGTGGAGATGGCTCAGCTGCAGCAGAGTGCTGTCCACAATCACACAGTTGCCATCTTGAATCTAGGCACCAACCTCCTGACCCAGACTGCCCAGCACACACGGAAACTGACAGACGTAGAGATCCAGGTGCAGTATGAATCATATACAAATATCCCTCTCCAAAGAACATTCAAGTGCATGTTATATCAGTAACACTTACTATTAATCATGTAGCCTACTCAGCAATTATCCTAATTAGATTGGATGAATAGGCCTATGAAGTACATTAAAATACATGGTGCCACTTTTAGCCTATATAGATACACTCCATACACTTGACTGGGTGAATATGAATGATATTAACAGCTTCCTGATGGACAGGTGTTGAATCAGACCTCCAGGCTGGAGATTCAGCTCCTGGAGAACTCTCTGTCCACCAACAAACTGGAGACCCAGCTCCTCCACCAATCTACAGAGATCAGCAAGCTGCACGACAAGAACAGGTCAAATCAACATGAATGATTTTCTTCCCATGAAAAGTTCTGTCTTGATTTATTGGCTGACTGACTGATCAACTGATTTTCAAATCACTTGTATTGATCAGGCTCTTAGAGCAGAAGATGCTGGAGCTGGAGTCTGGGCACCATGAGGAGCTGGTCACCTTCCAGGAGGAGAGGTCCAGCCTGCAGCAGCTGGTAGCCAGACAGAGCAGTGTGATCACAGAGCTGCAGACCCATCTGGACCAGGCCACTGGCAACAACAGTATCCTGCTTAGCCAACAACAGCAGCTCACTGAGACCGTCAACAGTCTGCTGAAACTCTGCTCTAAGGACAGAGGGTCTGGAGGTACTGGATGGATACTGGGGCCAATGTTTCCTGTTACAGAAAGTATAAATGAAATACTCTGGGGTATGAATATCATAGCATAGATAGTAATTATTAGCATAGATAGTAATTATTAGCATAGATAGTAATTATTAGCATAGATAGTAATTATTAGCAGGAAGAATGAGTTGGCTTTAAAAACTCTAGGTAGGGTTAAATACAACAGAGGTACTGGAGGATATATTGTGCCAAATGTTCACAGGTTCAGACAAGATATTCTCTGGGCACAGATAAAGCCTATAACTGGACCAAGAAGGCTGGACTAACCCAGTGGGCACCGGCTGACGTCCATGGATGTTGAAAATAGGTTGAAACGTGGAACGGACCAGCCTTAATTTCAATGTTCACATGTTCCAAGATCATAAGAAGATGCATTCCAGAACGTAATAACCTGTTCTAATAGCACCTGACCCAGTCTGGGCTGTTGATTACATATTAACCTGTTCTAATAGGAACTGACCCAGTCTGGGCTGTTGATTACACCTGACCCAGTCTGGGCTGTATTACGTATAACCTGTTCTAATAGGAACTGACCCAGTCTGGGCTGTTGATTACATATTAACCTGTTCTGGGCTCTGGGCTGTTGATTACATAAGAACCTGTTCTAATAGGACCTGAAGTCTGGGCTGTTGATTACAGGAACCTGTTCTAATAGGACCTGACCCAGTCTGGGCTGTTGATTACAGAAGAACCTAATAACCTGTTCTATTATATTAAACTGTTCTAATAGGACCTGACCCAGTCTGGGCTGTTGATTACGTAATAACCAGGTTCTAATAGGAACTGACCCAGTCTGGGCTGTTGATTACAGAAGAACCTGTTCTAATAGGAACTGACCCAGTCTGGGCTGTTGATGACATAATAACCTGTTCTAATAGCACCTGACCCAGTCTGGGCTGTTGATTACATATTAACCTGTTCTAATAGGAACTCACCCAGTCTGGGCTGTTGATTACATAATAGGAACTAACCTGTTGATTACTAAGAACCAGGTTCTAGGAACTGACCCAGTCTGGGCTGTTGATTACATAGAACCTGTTCTAACCTGTTCATAGAACCTGTTCTAATAGGACCTGACCCAGTCTGGGCTGTTGATTACGTAATAACCAGGTTCTAACCCCTGTTCTGTTGATTACAGAAGAACCTGTTCTAATAGGAACTGACCCAGTCTGGGCTGTTGATTACATATTAACCTGTTCTAATAGGAACTGACCCAGTCTGGGCTGTTGATTACATAAGAACCAGGTTCTAATAGGAACTGACCCAGTCTGGGCTGTTGATTACATCAGAACGTGTTCTAATAGGAACTGACCCAGTCTGGGCTGTTGATTACATCAGAACCTGTTCTAATAGGACCTGACCCAGTCTGGGCTGTTGATTACGTAATAACCAGGTTCTAATAGGAACTGACCCAGTCTGGGCTGTTGATTACAGAAGAACCTGTTCTAATAGGAACTGACCCAGTCTGGGCTGTTGATTACATATTAACCTGTTCTAATAGGAACTGACCCAGTCTGGGCTGTTGATTACATAAGAACCTGTTCTAATAGGACCTGACCCAGTCTGGGCTGTTGATTACATAAGAACCTGTTCTAATAGGAACTGACCCAGTCTGGGCTGTTGATTACCCAGTCTCTGGGCTGTTGATTACATAAGAACCTGTTCTAATAGGACCTGACCCAGTCTGGACTGTTGATTACATAAGAACCTGTTCTAATAGGAACTGACCCAGTCTGGGCTGTTGATTACATAAGAACCTGTTCTAATAGGACCTGACCCAGTCTGGACTGTTGATTACATAAGAACCTGTTCTAATAGGACCTGACCCAGTCTGGGCTGTTGATGACATAAGAACCTGTTCTAGACCCAGTCTGGGCTGTTGATTACATATTAACCTGTTCTAATAGGACCTGACCCAGTCTGGACTGTTGATTACATAAGAACCTGTTCTAATAAGAACCTGTTCTAATAGGACCTGACCCAGTCTGGGCTGTTGATTACATATTAACCTGTTCTAATAGGACCTGACCCAGTCTAGGCTGTTGATGACATAAGAACCTGTTCTAATAGGACCTGACCCAGTCTGGGCTGTTGATTACATATTAACCTGTTCTAATAGGACCTGACCCAGTCTGGGCTGTTGATTACATATTAACCTGTTCTAATAGGACCTGACCCAGTCTGGGCTGTTGATGACATAAGAACCTGTTCTAATAGGACCTGACCCAGTCTGGGCTGTTGATTACATAAGAACCTGTTCTAATAGGACCTGACCCAGTCTAGGCTGTTGATTACAAAGGATTTTGGATGCATTCAAGTTGTAGCCTAGCTGATAATGTGTTTGCTCTGGTTTCATTATGTATTTAAACAGTGGTGGCAAACAGCAACCTTGCCTTTAAGCAGAGAGATTCATCTCATGAGGAGAGAAAGTATCAGGACTGCTCTGAAGTCTTTCATTCTGGCTTCAACAACAGTGGATTATATACTATTCACATCAACACACAGGAGACCAAAAAGGTATGGAAAACTTGATATATTATCTTCAATAAATATTAGAGGGGGAAAAGAGATGTAAATTCTATTAGCAGAATGTGTAATATAGAGGCATATATTAGATGATATATGCAGGCCTGGCTTTACCTCTGCATGGAAACAGCAAAAACAGACATGAACAATTAAATGGCTGCACTTTTTGACTGTAACCTACTTTAGTTTACGTGCAAGTGGCTGCCATTATTATACGGTACTCTAAAGCCACTTGCCAAAAGATTCAACAGCAATATCCCAGGAATATGTCAGGTATTGGCTGGCTGGCTGGGTGATATGCTGGAGCTGGAAATACTCTTGGCTGGCCTCTTCAGCACAGCTACACAGCAGATGTCCTCCTCCTCAGTTAGTGTCCTGCCAAGCCGCAGATGGCTGACTGGCAACAGTGTGTTCCTGTCCATTATCAGCTGTGCTGCTGTCAGTGTCCATGGTTACACTAAGCTACGTCCCTGGGCTTAGGACACATCCTGTCATTGTGGCCTCTGACCATGGTACACAAAACGAAGGACCAGGGAGCCTCATCTACAGGAGTCACTCCTTTTACTTTATTGTCATGATATGCACTGCATGTGTGAGAGTAGTGTGTAAGCTACTCATGTCACGGTCGTTCTGTCTCTCTCTCTGTAGGTTTACTGTAACATGGAGGCAGCAGGGGGAGGATGGTCCGTCATTCAGAGGAGAAAAGATGGAACCATGGACTTCCAGAGGACGTGGAAGGAGTACAAGATGGTGAGGAGGACAGGGTGGGATATCCTCACAGCATTCTTCTGATGTTGGTGAATACATACAGTGAGGGAAAAAAGTATTTGATCCCCTGCTGATTTTGTACGTTTGCCCACTGACAAAGAAATGATGAGTCTATCATTTTAATGGTAGGTTTATTTTAACAGTGAGAGACAGTTATAAATTATAAACAGTTATAAATTGATTTGCATTTTAATGAGGGAAATAAGTATTTGACCCCTCTGCAAAACATGACTTAGTACTTGGTGGCAAAACCCTTGTTGGCAATCACAGAGGTCAGATGTTTCTTGTAGTTGGCCACCAGGTTTGCACACATCTCAGGAGGGATGTTGTCCCACTCCTCTTTGCAGATCTTCTCGAAGTCATTAAGGTTTCGAGGCTGACGTTTGGCAACTCAAACCTTCACAGATTTTCCCTCCACAGATTTTCTATGGGATTAAGGTCTGTAGATTGGCAAGGCCACTCCAGGACCTTAATGTGCTTCTTCTTGAGCCACTCCTTTGTTGCCTTGGCTGTGTGTTTTGGGTCATTGTCATGCTGGAATACCCATCCACTACCCATTTTCAATGCCCTGGCTGAGGGATGGAGGTTCTCAGCCAAGATTTGACGGTACATGGCCCCGTCCATCGTCCCTTTGATGCGGTGAAGTTGTCCTGTCCCCTTAGCAGAAAAACACCCCAAAAGCATAATGTTTCCACCTCCATGTTTGACGGTGGGGATGGTGTTCTTGGGGTCATAGGCAGCATTCCTCCTCCTCCAAACACGGTGAGTTGAGTTGATGCCAAAGAGCTCCATTTTGGTCTCATCTGACCACAACACTTTCACCCTGTTGTCCTCTGAATCATTCAGATGTTCATTGGCAAACTTCAGACGGGCATGTATATGTGCTTTCTTGAGGAGGGGGACCTTGCGGGCGCTGCAGGATTTCAGTCCTTCACGGCGTAGTGTGTTATCAATTGTTTTCTTGGTGACTATGGTCCCAGCTGCCTTGAGATCATTGACAAGATCCTCCCGTGTAGTTCTGGGCTGATTCTTCACCGGTCTCATGATCATTGCAACTCCACGAGGTGAGATCTTGCATGGAGCCCCAGGCCGATGGAGATTGACAGTTCTTTTGTGTTTCTTCCATTTGCGAATAATCACACCAACTGTTGTCACCTTCTCACCAAGCTGCTTGGCGACGGTCTTGTAGCCCATTCCAGCCTTGTGTAGGTCTACAATCTTGTCCCTGACATCCTTGGAGAGCTCTTTGGTCTTTGCCATGGTGGAGAGTTTGGAATCTGATTGATTGATTGCTTCTGTGGACAGATGTCTTTTATACAGGTAACAAACTGAGATTAGGAGCACTCCCTTTAAGAGTGTGCTCCTAATCTCAGCTCGTTACCTGTATCAAAGACACCTGGGAGCCAGAAATCTTTCTGATTGAGAGGGGGTCAAATACTTATTTCCCTCATTAAAATGCAAATACATTTATAACATTTTTGACATGCGTTTTTCTGGATTATTTTGTTGTTATTCTGTCTCCCACTGTTCAAATAAACCTACCATTAAATGTATAGACTGATCATTTCTTTGTCAGTGGGCAAATCAGCAGGGGATCAAATAATTTTTTCCTTCACTGTAGCACCAGGGATTAACATGGGTAATCGGGATCCCGGGACATTACCAGGAACACTCTTCACGTTTACCCCCCAAAATACATGACAAGACCCGGGAAATTACAATAAAATTCCCCAATGTCTGCACTAATGAAATCCCTCAGCAAAAGATGAACAAAAACATTTATTGGACATTATCCAAACAGGTTGTCACATTGAAGCCTTTAGTCTAGCATATTTGACACAAAGTCGCTATAAATTCAAAGCGCACGCATAATTGACACTGCCGGTCGCTCTGGCCTGCACACATGACCCGAATACAGTTAATAAACCCCACAGGAAACCATACAGTGTAGCCTTTTAAAGAGCATGTGCCTCTTTCAGCTGTCATTGTAAATCTTCAGACAGTCACACATTTGATAGGCCCATGTACAATTCACTACATAAGCATCTCTGTCACAGGCATGAAGTCCGTTAACAAGGCATGAGGGAAAATTCTATATTCTCATCCTAGAACCTAGGCTATTTCCCTATCCAATTCCAATCCTAATGAAACCCAAAATCCTGACTCCTGTCTCACTCCTGTAACTCATTTTATTCTGTAATCCATAGGATGCATTATCAAAGCACGTCTCTCGCCTATGCATGTCAAAATACCTCTTTCCCCCCTTCTCCGTGCTCTCTCATAGAGAATGTGTGATCAACAAACGATATGAGAGTTGATATGGATATTTTTTAAACAGTCCTCGTTAAGATACCTTGATATTTAAACTATTGCCACTTCCTCTCCCTGTTATTCATGAGCTGATCTGCTATCGTTATAATCATCAACTTGATTTAGCCAAATATGGGAGAAGGAGGTTATCTAGCAAGTTTAGCAACTTTGGTCACTTGACTTTTGTTTGACTGCCGTTACAAAGAAACAGCGCTATACTCAGAGGGCGCTCTGTGGGGCTACATCTGAAATGTGTTGGCGATCAAAGATAGAGTAACTATCATGACTACACTTACATTTCATTTGCTCTGAAATCTTTCCATAGTGGCGCAGCCAAGCCGATAAGGTGGCACACTTCTTATTTGGGGAGAACCCTGGCATAGTGACCATCTTGGTTTTAAAAGGGCACTTCTGATTTTTACAGTATTTCCCAGGACTCTCGGGATAAATAGGGATTATTCCCGGTATTGAAACTTTGTAGATTTTTGGGAAAATATGAATCTCTACATTGCACAACATTCCACCATATGAATGTATATGTCAAACTACAACAGAAAAAGGAGCAAGTACAAACGCATAGCACAAAATATATATATAGTACAATACTTTTGACCAGAGCCCTATGGGGAAATAGGGTGTCCTATTGGCCCTGGTCAAAAGTATTGTACTTTAAAATGAATATGGGCCATTTAGCACGAATCCACTGTGTTGCCACTGCCAGCCCCATTAGGCCTTGAAAGAGCCCTGTGGCTAAAAAGGCCTTGGCCTCTGAGCTGAGCAAGAGAGGACTGTCCTCCAGTCAGGGGCTAAGGAAGTGTGGAGTGTAGCCTGGCAAAGACGCTGGCATACAACGGGTATGTGTTCGCTCATTGACCCCTCTGTTGGGAGTGTTGCATAATGACGCTAATGGTCTCTGATTGAACACTTCTGAGAGAAAATGACAGGAGAGAGGAAACTGTTTAAGTTGAGTCTAAACATGGTGTGCTTAGATCACCATTCAAATGTTGATATATTGTAAAATGTCTCTGGTAAAGAAAGATTCATTCCAAGGTCTGGTCTAGTACTGGTGCTGCAGAATCCAACCTATCTATATCTCTATCTCTGTCTATATCTGTCTATATCTAAATCTCTATCTCTTTATCAATCAATCAAATGTATTTATAAAGCCCTTTTTACATCAGCAGATGTCACAAAGTGTTGTACAGAAACCCAACCTAAAACACCAAACAGCAAGCAATGTAGATGTAGAAGCACGGTGGCTAGGAAAAACTCCCTAGAAAGGAAGAAACCTAGAGAGGAACCCGGCTCTGAGGGTTGGCCAGTCCTCTTCTGGCTGTGCCGGGTGGAGATTATAACAGTACATGGCCAAGATGTTCAAACGTTCAGTTCTCTGCTGCCTGTGACTGGAACGAATTGCAAAAATCGCTGAAGTTGGAGACTTTTATCTCCCTCACCAACTTCAAACATCTGCTATCTGAGCAGCTAACCGATCGCTGCAGCTGTACATAGTCTATCGGCAAATAGCCCACCCATTTTTACCTACCTCATCCCCATACTGTTTTTATTTATTTACTTTTCTGCTCTTTTGCACACCAATATCTCTACCTGTACATGACCATCTGATCATTTATCACTCCAGTGTTAATCTGCTAAATTGTAATTATTTGCCTACCTCCTCATTCCTTTTGCACACAATGTATATAGACTCTCTTTTTTTTCTCTTTTCTTTTCTACTGTGTTAATGACTTGTTAATTGTTTACTCCATGTGTAACTCTGTGTTGTTGTCTGTTCACAATGCTATGCTTTATCTTGGCCAGGTCGCAGTTGCAAATGAGAACTTGTTCTCAACTAGCCTACCTGGTTAAATAAAGGTGAAATAAATAAAAAAATTGTTAAAAAAAAGATGACCAGCAGGGTCAAATAATAATGACAGTGGTTGTAGAGGGTGCAACAGGTCAGCACCTCAGGAGTAAATGTCAGTTGACTTTTCATAGCCAGTCATTCAGAGTTAGAGACAGCAGGTGAGGTAGAGAGAGAGTACAAAACAGCAGGCCCAGGACAAGGCAGCACGTCCGGTGAACAGGTCAGGATTCCATAGCTGCAGGCAGAACAGTTGAAACTGGAGCAGCAGCAGGTGGACTGGGGACAGCAGGTGGACTGGGGACAGCAGGTGGACTGGGGACAGCAGGTCGACTGGGGACAGCAAGGAGTCATCAGGCCAGGTAGTCCTGAGGCATGGTCCTAGGGCTCAGGTCCTCCGAGAAAAGAGAGAAAGAGAGTTAGAGTGAGCATTCTTACACAGGACACCGGATAAGACAGGAGAAATACTCCAGGTATAACAGACTGATCCTAGCCCCCCGGCACAAACTATTGCAGCATAAATACTGAAGGCTATATCTATCTCTATATCTATCTCTATATATCTCTCTCTATATATATATATATATATATATATATATAGAGATAGATATAGATAGATATATATAGATAGAGAGAGAGAGAGAGAGAGAGAGAGAGAGAGAGAGAGAGAGAGAGAGAGAGAGAGAGAGAGAGAGAGAGAGAGAGAGAGAGAGAGAGAGAGAGAGAGAGAGAGAGAGAGAGAGAGAGAGAGAGAGAGAGATGTAGGGGCTGCAGGTAGCCTAGTGGTTAGAGCGCGGGGCCAGTAACCGAAAGGTTGGTGGATCAAATCCCCGAGCTGACAAGGTAAAAATCTGTCGTTCCGCCCCTGAACAAGGCAGTTAACTCACTCCTAGGCCATTGTAAATAAGAGTTTGTTCTTAACTGACTTGCCTAGTTAAAGAAATATATATTTATCTACTCATCATCTCCCTCAATTCACCACTGTCAAAAAAAGAGTAAAACACAGAACATAGTTATTATTATTTTTAAAAGAGAGGAAAACACAGAACAGAATTCCTTTAAAAAAGAGAACAAAGAGTCACTGAGTAGAACATCCCTCTAACAGTCTTAATTCTACCTAGAACCATGTAGGGTTTGTGATCTTGTCCCTGTAGAAGAACCCGATATGACATTAATTATTTTTCTATAGCTCCATGTGTTGCTGGGACAATGACCTGCGACAGACTAGTGTCCTGTCCAAGGGGTGTACTTGTACATCAAGCTGCCTTACACTACAGAAACAGAAGACACATGTTCCTGTGCTGTTGTGTTGTTGCAGGGCTTTGGGAGTCTGTCTGGAGAACACTGGCTGGGGAATGAGTTTGTGTTCCTGCTGACCAGCCAAAGGCCCTACAACCTGAGGGTGGAAGTGACCGACTGGGGCGGACAGCAGGCCTTCTCCCACTATGACCGTTTCTACATCGGCAGCGAGAAGCAGAATTACAGGTGGGATACCAGCAATGTGTTCTGGGCCGTATTCTTAAAGAGTCTCACAGTAGGAGTGCTGATATCAGCTACAGATGTAGGATCTTAATTTGATCACTCTTTTGATGCTGAGAATTTACCTGCATAGAAGGAAATGCTAACTTGTGGTGTATTTGAGTTTTAAAAAAGCTTCTAAAGTTTGTCATTTCCACTTTGAACACTCAGACTTGATTTGCCCTAAAGAAAAATGTTTCATCCCTGACATAAATGTCCATTAATTATAATCCACATAATTCACGTTGCTGCAGGATTATTTTCCTGCTCTAGCAAACTGGCTCAAATTAAGATCCTACATCTGTATGTACCCTAAGTGGAGGAAATTAAGTTTTGTCACATCTCAGCGCATTGTATCATACCTACAGTACAGTTTTTAGGATCATAGGACATTCCCCACTAAATACGCCCACGTTCCTACTTAAATAGTCACTCAACTACTCAACTGTGGTTGCCTTTACTTGCTTCAGGACCTGCAGTATATTTTTAATGAAGTGGGAATGAGATATTGGACTTGGTTCTATCACTGACAATGATGTGCTTGGTGTTGTATTTCCATCACAGTAATGATGGTGAGGCACTGGTGACTCTGATCATGATTTGTAATCAATTCCATGTATACATTTTTCAGTTTGTGGACATTATTGTCCATAATCCTTCTGATTGAGGCTTCTAGGACTTCAGCAGATCATAATTCTTACTTTTTAATTTATTGTGTTTCCAAAAACATACTGGATAATCTTTTTGAGTTCTGGAATGGAATCAATTTTGGTCTCTAGATTCTTATTTCATTGCCATTCTGTAATACTTGTCATGGAGATGGTCCAAAACAAACTATTGTCACACAGCTTCTTAGGGAAAGAGAGGCTCTGCCTCATTTCACAATGCCATTACTAACTAAATCAAATGTAAGATGGTAAAAGGGAATTATTATATTTCCTAGAATGATAACCAGCAAGCTTTGTCTCAATCTGATTTAGTTCACCCACATACGGACGTGTGATCACACAAACGAACACACTTGTACCATTTTTTGTTGTTGACCTGGCTCACATTTTTACTAACCAGTTAAAGACAAGGAAGGATGGAAGGATGTACAAAGATCTATTAGAGTAACTCTTGAGTAGCATTGAGAGGGAGAGTAAACAGAGTCCATCAGTGGAAATTGAAAAGTCATTTACAGTACATAGCAGTCAGTATATACTGTGTAATCCGTTATTGGGAATGTATGTAAATAATGACCATTATTTTAAACATGGTTTATAGAGGAAGATCACAGCCTTTAAAAGGAAAGCTATTCTATGGAGTGTGGCGTTTAATGGGCCTACACCTCAAATCCAATAACATGTTACTGGTTGTGTACACAAGGCTTGTGTTCCTAGCTCCAACAGTTCAGTTCAACTAAATGCTGGTGTTCCTAAACAGTGCAGTAATACCTAACTAAATGCTGGTGTTCCTAGCTCCAACAGTGCAGTAATACCTAACTAAATGCTGGTGTTCCTAGCTCCAACAGTGCAGTAATACCTAACTAAATGCTGTTGTTCCTAGCTCCAACAGTGCAGTAATACCTAACTAAATGCTGGTGTTCCTAGCTCCAACAGTTCAGTAATACCTAACTAAATGCTGGTAATTTCTGGTGTTCTAGCTCCAACAGTGCAGTAATACCTAACTAAATGCTGGTGTTCCTAGCTCCAACAGTGCAGTAATACCTAACTAAATGCTGGTGTTCCTAGCTAACAGTGCAGTAATACCAACAAATGCTGGTGTTCCTAGCTTCAGTAATACCTAACTAAATGCTGGTGTTCCTAGCTCCAACAGTGCAGTAATACCTAACTAAATGCTGGTGTTCCTAGCTCCAACAGTTCAGTAATACCTAACTAAATGCTGGTGTTCCTAGCTCCAACAGTGCAGTAATACCTAACTAAATGCTGGTGTTCCTAGCTCAGTAATACAACAAATGTGCAGTAACAGTATACCTAAAAATGCTGGTGTTCCTAGCAACAGTGCAGTAATACAACTAAATGCTGGTGTTCCTAGCTCCAACACATCTGACAGCAGTAATACCTAACTAAATGATCCAACAGGTAATACCTAACTAAATGCTGGTGTTCCTAGCTCCAACAGTAGTAATACAACTAAATGCTGGTGTTCCTAGCTCCAACAGTGCAGTAATACCTAACTAAATGCTGGTGTTCCTAGCTCCAACAGTAGTAATACCTAACTTGCTGCCTAGCTCCAACAGTGCAGTAATACCTAACTAAATGCTGGTGTTCCTCAAATGCTGGTGTTCCTAGCTCCAACAGTGCAGTAATACCTTCTAAATAACTAACAGTACTTCATGTGACAGCAGAGTCACTGGTATGTTCAGAGCCAAACACCTGGTCACCATAGCAGCCAAGGGTTTCAGAGAGCCAGGCTGCCTGAACTACAGTCACAGAGTCACTGACAAACACCTGGTGAGCAGCCAAGCCACATTAATGATCAGCCTGACACTTTGATGGGTCAGATATATGACCACACAGAGGGACCACAGATAAATAGAGACGTTATAATTGATGAACACCAGTGTTCAGGTCAAGTTCAATTGTGATATGTATTAATTTCTTTCATTATCTGTGTCATTCATATTCATGTAATAGATGAATTAATTGAACAATGTTTGTTTAGTACGTTAAGATCATAGAAATGTTGTTTCTTGCTGTGAGGCCTGATGTGTTGAACTAATCAACCCTCTCAAAGTCTGTTGTACTGTATCTATGATGGTCTAACATAGACACAGTATTCAACATAGACACAGTATTCAACATAGACACAGTATTCAACATAGACACAGTATTCAACATAGACACAGTATTCAACATAGACACAGTATTCAACATAGACACAGTATTCAACATAGACACAGTATTCAACATAGACACAGTATTCAACATAGACACAGTATTCAACATAGACACAGTATTCAACATAGACACAGTATACAACATAGACACAGTATTCAACATAGACACAGTATTCAACATAGACACAGTATTCAACATAGACACAGTATTCAACATAGACACAGTATTCAACATAGACACAGTATTCAACATAGACAACATAGACACAGTATTCAACATAGACACAGTATTCAACATAGACATATTCAACATAGACACAGTATTCAACATAGACACAGTATTCAACATAGACACAGTATTCAACATAGACACAGTATTCAACATAGACACAGTATTCAACATAGACACAGTATTCAACATAGACACAGTATACAGTATTCAACATAGACACAGTATTCAACCACAGTGACACAGTATTCAACATAGACACAGTTCTGGACACAGCAACATAGACACAGTATTCAACATAGACACAGTATACAACATAGACACAGTATTCAACATAGACATAGTATTCAACATAGACACAGTATTCAACATAGACACAGTATTCAAGACCATCAAAGTTGTCTGAGTCATAAACCACAGTTGGAGCTGCCGCTGCTTGACATGCAGTGTAGTAGATGGGGACAAACAATGCAGGAGGAGGGAGTGCAAAGAGTTCACAGGGAAATACACAAACGGCTTGAGACAAACGAGGAAACCGACAATGTCCTCATAAACCAGGATGTTCTTTAGAAAAGCAACTGGTGTGATTGGGTTTTAATATAGTGTACGATAATTTCAAAGACACTTATTTGAAAGGGTACATATTCTTTGTAGTAGATTAGAAGAACAGTGTGGTGGTGAATTTATGTCCTCAAACGTTCACACAGTGAGAACAAGGGGAGGGACATTTTTGCCTTGAGTAACAATCTGTCTCATGTAGCCATACGAAACTAAACATATAATAATAAATGGAGTGTCTCGGATTTATGTACAGAATAATATGAAATGCTCTGAGACCAGGTTGCAAGGTACATATTATTTAGATTAGAAGAACAGCGTGGTGGTGAATTTCTGTCCTCCACCAGCAGCATTGTGTTTCTGCTTTATTTCCCTCTGTGTTTCCCTGGCGACTGTGTCAGGCTGTTCCTGAAGAGTCACAGTGGAACGGCAGGCAGACAGAGCAGCCTGGTCATCAACGGAGCAGACTTCAGTACCAAGGATATGGACAACGACAACTGCATCTGCAAATGTGCTCTCATGCTCACCGGGGGTATGTCTGAGGTTAAAGTCCACATTAACCCCTAAACACATGCACTCTGTTTGTACTCCTGTAGAACTGAAACAACGGGATAAGTAGAAGCTATAAGACAACAACAACCACCCACCCACACTATGCTAGGGGAAGCTTTTGTCATTTTGGTAAAACATTTTCAACCCATTGACCTCCCGGTACCCCTACTCACTTTATCTCCCGTCTAGAAGAACTACAGAGCAGAGCCAGTTAGTATGTATTCAGCACTGCTACTGACATATCACAGCAGAGAATGGTATCTCAGCTGGTGAAGCCAGGTGGCAGCCCTCAGCATTTTACAGAATGATTGACACATGCCATGGCTGGTTTAGAAGTCCAGGGAACTGGCCAGCAGAATAAATCAAAATGACATTGAAATTCCTATTAAGAATGAATGTGAAGCTACAATCTCATCAGGATTTAGATCCAGAATGTACATCTGAAAATACATGACAAACATACATGTCTTTATCCTCTTATCAATGTCTAGAGCAGCATTTCCCAAACCCCCCCCCATGTAGCTGGTCCAAACATGTTGGGCTCACAGAGATTCTTGTAGACTATTTATGTTTTGTTATAGTTGCCCTCATACTCCGCTCTCACCTGTAATGAAAGGTCAGAGGTCAGAATGGGGCAAAGCTATCCAAAGAGAGGAGTACTGGAGTCTGCTCTAGTGTTGACTATTTGGCGTTGCAACAAAGCTATCCAGAGATAATCAGAGGTTACAGGAAGGTCACACAGTTATGACTTTGATAGTTCTCTGATAGTGTAACATCATCAAGCCTAAAATCTATTTTCTCTGTTTCTCTCTACGTTTCTCTCTATGCCTTCAGGTTGGTGGTTCGATGCCTGTGGACCATCGAACCTGAACGGGATGTACTACAGTCATGGTCAGAACATGGGTAAACTGAATGGGATTAGGTGGCACTACTTCAAAGGGTCTAGTTACTCTCTCCGTGCTACTACCATGATGATACGACCAGCAGACTTCTGAGAGGACCTTTTGGTGACTGTCGTTGGGTACGTTGTCCATAGACACATTGGCATCATTAGTCATGTTTCCATCCAAATGTTTTTATGTGATAAAGTAAAGTACTGTCCAACAGGTGTGACGGAAACACAAAATAGAAGGTGGGATAATTGTTTGTACTTTGACTTAAAAAATAGCAACCTAATTTTGTTTTCTATGAGGAACTTGGATTCTGACTTTCTGGTGCTTACATGTCCTCTTGAAAGACATTGATTGTATGCTTGAGGACCAGCTCTGCAATGAATCAAACTGAAGTGGGTTACATGATGAGGATTTGAATGTAAGATTTGGTGCTTTTGAAAGACTTTAATTTGTCTGGCTGTCACGTTCTGACCTTTATTTCCTTTGTTTTGTCATTATTTAGTATGGTCAGGGCGTGAGTTGGGTGGGCAGTCTGTTTGTTTTTCTATGTTTTGGGGTATTTCTATGTTTCGGCCTAGTATGGTTCTCAATCAGAGGCAGGTGTCATTAGTTGTCTCTGATTGAGAATCATACTTAGGTAGCCTGGGTTTCACTGTGTTTGTGGGTGATTGTTCCTGTCTCTGTGTTTTGCACCAGAGAGGGCTGTTTTTTGGTTTTCCACGTTTATTGTTTTGTAGTGTTCATGTTTATCTGTTTTTATTAAACATGAATCAATATAACCATGCTGCGTTTTGGTCCTCCTCTACTTCACCATTTCAGGAAAATCCTTTCACTCCTTTCATTTCTGGACTCCCTTTCATTTCTCTTTTCTTTGACTCCCTTTGGTTTGACTCATTTGACTCCTTTCCCTTTCATTTCTCTTTTCATTTGACTCCCTTTCAT